>NC_037674.1:32562040-32759451 GCF_003255815.1 Theropithecus gelada | reverse complement strand
CAAAAAAAAAAAAAAAAAAAAAAAAAAAAAAAAAAAAAAAAGAATCTTGATGATATAATAATGTTGAGGAAATGCAGCTAGACACACAAGAATACACATTGTGAAATTTTCTTTATATAAAAGTCAAGAGAGGCAAAACGACTCTAGGTGATAGAAGTCAGGATATGATTACCTCCAGAAGGATGGGGTGTAATTGATGGGGAAGAAACCCAGGAAACCTGGGTGATGGGAGTGTTCTGCACCTTGATTGGGATGACAATTCCATGGATGCAAAGCTATGTTAAAAATTCAATGTACCGGCCGGGCGCGGTGGCTCAAGTCTGTAATCCCAGCACTTTGGGAGGGCAAGACGGGCGGATCACGAGGTCAGGAGATCGAGACCATCCTGGCAAACACGGTGAAACCTCGTCTCTACTAAAAATACAAAAAATTAGCCGGGTGTGGTGGCGGGCGCCTGTAGTCCCAGCTACTCGGGAGGCTGAAGCAGAAGAATGACGTGAACCCAGGAGGCGGAGCTTACAGTGAGCCAAGATGGTGCCACTGCACTCCAGCCTGGGCCACAGAGCGAGATTCTGTCTCAAAAAAAAAAAAAAAAAAAATTCAATGTACTGTACCGATACAATTTGGGTAATTTACTTTATATAAGTTATACCCCAATAAAATAATATAAAAAGGATATCTGTTGAAGACTCATCTGTTTGCTAAGTTATACCCTAAGCCCCTATGTTCAAGACCCTTTATATTGCTTTATAACAGCCAGTGAGATTCCAACCCACACTCTGTGCATAGCCTGTATGCAGGTATACAAAAAACAAGAATCGTGTTGATAATTTGGACTTCAGGGTTTTAGCAAAGAAATACTGGACTGACTTTAAGAACTATGTAGAGCTCCTCAAGGCAATGTATACGCCAAGGAGTATGGTGTAAAGATTCCCCAGTAGGAATTGCGTCTGTGTGTGTATGGCATTGCTCTATCTGAGGTCAGCGCAGCCGTCATGGGTTAGCTGAGTGCCGGGGGAATAACAAGTAGTAAAGACGGTAGGGTGATGCCTAAAATTATCCCCTATATGTACATTTCCCAAGTTAGACAGAAGCTCTAGACAAGTTTCCTATTACCTGCCTCCAGGTATCTTCCTCTTTCCTTCCCATGCAGAATTCCCCTGGGAGGGGAAAGGAAGCTGGACAAGCAGGAAATGAGTTCTACACAAGGTGGTGTAGGATTGAGGAACAAGTGTACAGCCGTACTCTCTTAAGAGCGGCTTACTTCCAGGGCACCAGGTGTGTCTGACATACAGTAGTTGTTTTATCAAACGTGAGAGGTCTCTCTCTCTAAAAAAAAAACCTCTATGTCCCCACTCAAATTCAGCACAATCAATCAGACAGTTATTTAAAAACTAACTTGGCACTCACTGAGCTCTTTCCTGGCCCCTGCGCCACAGCTGGTCAGCGTCACCAGTCTCTAGTCCCATTCTCTTTCACACCTGAAGCTCCAGAGCCTGGGTCCACGCCTGTTCACACTTACCTTCCGCGTTTGCCGACAACAATGCTAGTCCTCTTATTCTTATTTTCCCCTTTTAAATCTCGCCATCTGTTTTTATCATCCTATTATAGTCTATGTTTTTTTAAATAAAATATCTTTAAACATTTCTGGAAAAAAGGCTGTACGGTAAGGCCAAGCATGGTGGCTTATGCCTGTAATCCCAGCACTTTGGGATGCCAAGTTGAGTGGATTGCTTGAGCCCAAGAGTTCAAGACCACCCTGAGCAACATGGTGAAACCCATACCCTACTAAAAACACAAAACTTATCCGGGTGTGGTGGCACACGCCTGTAGCTCCAGCTGCTTGGGAGGCTGAGGTGGGAGGATAGCTTGAGCTCAGGAGGCAGAGGTTGCAGTGAGCCAAGATCATACCACTGCACTCCAGCCTGGGTGACAGATAGAGACTCCGTCTCAATAAAAAAGGTTGGGTGCAAATGAACATTTAAAACATGGGGAGTACTCCTCACTACTCAGGAAATGTCCCACTTACTGCTATAAGCAAACATACAGACTGAAGAAACAGCAAGTTGTTTACCACATTCCATGCTAACTGCACTCCACAAAATACAAAATCTCCATTTACTTGGTTATTTCCTTGTGCACTCCCAGCTGCTCGAGACTTTAAGGTCTGGATTTTCTCAAAGACCAAGTTGACTTTCCTTTTAGTAGCATCGTCATTATCGGCACTTCTGAAAAAGGGACAGCAGAGAAAACAATGAGGGACACACCCATTGGTCTCAGAACAATTTACATGTCATGACACACACACACACAACAGGCACTTTAAGAAGATAAACTGCAGGAGCTGTGAATTCATTAAAGCCTCAGACAAAATCAGTGTGAGAGCAGGATGGATGGTGTCTTTTTTTCCCAAATAAATTACGTGTTACCACTCAATTTGGGACAGGGTTCCCAGGGACATAAGCACATCCTCAGTAAGCTTGGAGAAGACATCCAGTGAACATCTAGCAATCTGTTCTTTGATTCAAATGGCTCATGTCCATTCCAAAAGGAATTCTCCTTTTCTTTGAAGTGGGTTTGTGTGTATCTCTCTCACACACACAAACACACTGTACACTTAAATCTTACACTAAGAATGACCTACAATGATCTTAATTTGTTTAACCTATGTTTAAAAAAATAAAACCCCTAAGCCAAGATTGTCAACATGGCAGCCCTTTGTCTGGGCTTTCACAGCTAACACTGAGATACTAAGTTTTATTAACTTCTACCACACTCCCAGCAATTAGAAGAAAAAGATTTAAAATAAACTTCCTTCAACAGGCACCTCCCACTAAAGTCTGTCTTACCGATGTCTCAATAAATCATGTGCCAAAAAATACATACATAAAAGAATTTAATGAATTTTGGCCAGGTGCAGTGGCTCACGTCTGTAATCTCAGCACTTTGGGAGGCAGATGCGGGTGGATCACTCGAGGTTAGGCGTTAGAGATCAGCCTTGCCAACATGGCAAAACCCTGTCTCTACTAAAAATACAAAAATTAGCCAGACATGATGGCGCACACCTATAATCCTAGCTACTCGGGTGGCTGAGGCAGGAGAATCTCTTGAACCTGGGAGGTGGAGATTGCAGTGAGCCAAGATCATGCCACTGCATTCCAGCCTGAATGACAGAGTGAGACTCTGTCTCAAAAAATAAAAAAAAATAATGAATTTTACAAGTCAAAATTTCTTCTACCTTAATCTTAACATGGTGAAGTCTTCCACAGGGAGATACTAATAACCAGTTCTTAGCTAGATGAATCTTTTGGGTTACTTTTTTTTTTTTCCCCCTTTTCAAAAGATCCCCTATCTTATATTTTGAGCCTTACTATTTTGTTAGCTCTAAAACTGACAAATAATTGTAAGGCACAATACAAAAATATACAGTATTTTGATACCAATGAGGATTTGCCAAGTGGCTGGTTTTCAGTCATGTAGGCTGTAAAGCTTTGTTTTTTTGTTTTTTTTTTTTTTCCTTCTTCTTAATCATATCTGATGAGAGAACTGAAACAGAAACTTCAAATCCCTTGCTCGAGTTCCAGCACAGTTGGTATCTAAGTAAGGGCTGAAACCCTGATTATTCCAACTCAACCACCAAGATAAGCATGGAAAGCACTGCTTTTAAATGACTCACACATGCTTTAAAAATAATGGAAGCAGGGGCTCTTGGCCAATGTTAACTCTGGGGAGGGGAGGTGTTTGTATTTGTAACTTCTAAAGGACTAACATTGCGTGGAAGAACTCAAGGTGACGGCAGACTCCATTCAAACCTGAAGAGTAGACACTCTTCCTATCTTTGAATTTGCTTTTGAAATAGTAAAGGGTCATTTTTAAAATGTATTCATTTTAATTTTTAAAGTGTGGTGTACTTTCCTACACACCCCTCCCAAAACCCCCACCCCATACCACACAAGACAAATGCCGTCATGAAAACCCCAGCCATTGAGTTTTAACCCTCCAACGGCTGGCACAGGGCAAAAAAGGAAGGTAAACATTAAGCCCTCAGAAAAGGAAATTAAGAGTCCCACCAGAAACAACAATACTTTGCTCTTTCAGAGGGAAAATCACTAACCCTTCTTTGAGGTAATTGTAGAGAATCTGCTTAGCTGTCTCCTCATTGGTTTGCTGAGTGAGCTCTTGCTGGCCCTTTAAGAGATCCGGTGTGGCCTGGAACATAAAGCCTGTTGTTAGACCTTGAGGATGAAGTTCCCAGAGGCTTCCAAACACAAAATAATTCCTCCAGTGAGCATCCTCCTTAGAGCCAGTTACAACATTTACCAGCTTCATAATCTTGGGGAAGTTACTTAACTTCTCCTCCTCTCAATGTTCTCACCTGTAAATTGAGGTTAATAGATATTACCTGCACAGGGTTGGTGCAATCCTGTAATATATAACAAATAGTGCTTAGCACTTAGCTACATTTCTTTTTACCATTTTATCAATATCATTATTTTTTATTGTTACTATCAAAACACTAAATGTACCACTTAGATTCTATCACTTGATAATTAACCTAAATAAAGATTAACCTAATTTTTCAGGCTAGAAATTAACCCAGTCACTCAATTTTATGAGGAAAATTAATATATCTACACAAATCTAACCATTCAGCCTCTGTGTAGAAACAAATTCTGCATACTTTCAGATTTCATGCATACACAAACAGAACAACTGAGCCTCTCTATAGCGTCTGCCAAGTTACTTTACAGAGAGATCTCAATGGGAATCCAGCTGAACTTCAAAGAACCCAGAAAACTATACAATTGGCAGTAGGACATCGTGAGTAGGACACAACTGGATAACGAAACAGATCAGCTGTGTGATTCCTGATACAAGATTGAGGATGTGTAATTCCTATGGCCTCATGCACCATGAGTACATCATTAGATTATTTAGAAGGAAGAGAAAATTAAAAAAAAAAAAAAAAACAGGAATTGCACTAGTGTTACCTGAGTATTCGAGGCCGAAGGAAATGTCTTCACAGAAATTTTCTTGGGGCCAGAATCAGGCGAAGTTGCTGCTGCCCGGTTCTGTAACATCAGCGTGGCAGTGGCTGTTTTCACCTCCTCCTCCTTTTTACTCTGTGCACCAAGGGAGGGCGCACGGATCACTGTACCTTCCTGAGTACCTTTGGTTTCCAGAACTTTCCCATCTATATTCTGCTGGGGAGGCCTGGAGCGGGCACATGGAGCCCCGTGCGCTGCTCCCTGCAGCTTTGCAAAGGTACGGCCCACGCTCTGTTTCCCACGGTGCTCCTGAGACAGTGGCCGCTGCGGGCACACCTGGGAAGGCCGGAGGAGGTGTTCGTTTGACTTGCCCAAGTTCCTACTGAATTCAGTCAGGTACTCGGAGTTCCCCTGGAGGCCAAAAGGAAAGGCGCTATCCACGCTTCTGGATCTTTTCCTGTCATCTGGATTAATTCTGTTTCGCTTCCCAGTCCTTCCTCTTCTCTGAAGCCCAGGTTTTTGATCAAATTTTTCAATTAACTGATCCACACCAGGAATTGATCCCGTATCAATATCCCGTCCAGTTCCTGGCAGGAAGGGGATATACCTTCTGTTTTCATGACGATTGACGTTGTCGGCATGGATGGCACAATCCTGATCATCCAGTAAAAACCTGTACAAAGAGTTGGCAGACGTGGGAGTTGTCGATGACGAGGAGGACCTCCGGGACCGAGCTCCATCCAGGACGGGTCCCGCTGAATCCTGTCGCCGGAAGGGAAGAACATCTGGCCTGGTTTTCTTGGTTTCGGGGTGGGCATGTGGGCTGTGGGCAGTCAGGGGTCTCCCGCTAGTGGAACGGGCCTCCTCTCCCACCCTCTCCTTGGTGCAGCTCTGAACGTTGACACACACTGAGGTCTGCTTTTTAGGGTCCTCTATGACCACAGAGCTGCATAAACGAATAGCTGTCACACCAGATTTGGCCAGGTCATCCAAGGAGGGACTGGTAGGCTGGGAATTGCTAGGTTTGGGAAAGCAAGTCCAAGGCTTCTTATTATTGATGCCTTCTTCTGTCAACGTTTTTAGCCAATTACTCTCAGGAGGCTGGTGATTTTGTAAGTTCAATTCATTCTTTTCAGGGTCATAGGGCTGCAAAAGCTCTGGATGCCTCTGAAAGTTCAGCATGTGAGATGGCTTCATGGACCCATCTTTGCGATCTAGAACTCCATTCTTGCCTTCATGGAGAGGGGGCTGTTTCAGGTTTCTTACTGGGCTAGGCTGGGCGTATGGGTTTTCTGGAAGCTGCAGTTCTTCACTGTTCTCCTTTAGCACAGAACCATTGCTGGAATGTAGAGGCAGGTTATTTACCACTGGAGGTGGAAAGGGTGGTCCATTTTCAGAAAACGATGTGCCTGCTAGGCACCGTTCTGTGTTATTCAGGACAATGTAGGGGTGACCATCAATTCCCTGGACCCGAATACTGACACCGTAAGAGCCTGCCTTGGAGTTCTGGGAACTCCTCGATTTTTGGGTATCATCACTTGCGAGTCTCAGATGGACCCCATATTCCTGCTGCACATGTTGATATTCACCGAAATACAGCTCCATGGTTCACTGTTCCAGCTACCAGGGAGAGATGGGGTAAAAAGAGGACATTAGGTTAGAATTACATCTGTTTAAATGAAGATTGAAATAATTAGGAAGGGGAAACTTCAAAGTTCAAAGAAAACAAGACATTTTAAACAGCAAAGACACCTCAGAACCAAGTGCTGAAGGGCAGCCCTCTGGTGACCAAGCAGGACTTTCTGGATGCCCTTCAGCCCACGTGGCCACTGAGTTTGTCAACACTGAGCTTGAACTCTGGCCTGAGGGCAGACAACCGGTGTAATGACCTGACACCTTTGGCATAACTTCGTTATTCTGACTTTGTTATTCTGTTTTGGGCTGTTCTGGTTGCCTTCTTCTTTTCTTTTCTTTTTTTCTTTTTTTTAAGTTTAGTTGGTTTCCTGAAGCTCTATGCTGTTTATTTTTAACCAATAGGATGTTCCAGTTACCAGCATTTGAGAGTTAGGTACTTTTCCATGAAAATAATTAAGAGCTAAGGAATTCTGATGCTCACCATTTTTCTTTGTTACTCTGTGGTTCATTTTCCTCTCAAACTACTTTCAGCCTTTTTTTATGCACAATCTTGTTTCAAAATCTTTAACACTACTATTTGAATGAGGAATCAGTTGTTTGTGAGACTGACAGTGAAATTAAATGATTATAAATCATTTTCAATCTTTTCTTCTTACCAAAAAAGTTCAATAGCACATTGATCTGGAAAATGTTATTTAAAAAATGAAGAACACTCAGGGCTCTGTATTTTGTGATGGGTCCTGATGCCAAGAATAGTTGCCATCGCCTTTCTGGTGTGTGGCCAACCTTGTCAGATGACTACAGACAGCTCACCAAGCAGGATGGCCACCCTGCCTCACACTCCGAGGTTCCCCACCAGAAATTCACTTGTAACACTGCAAAACCGCAACGGTAAAGGGACTCCAGGAAGAGCAGTAGCAACTGGTCACAAATAGCAGCTGTCTCTTTTTTTTCCCTCCACTTTTGAGACACTTTTTGAGTTTTCTTTCTATTCTAGAGTCAATCTACTAGCACATTTTCCAAGAAAATCATCTATTCCATCCAATTTTCAAATTTATTTGCAGAATTTGGGTAGGATAAATCATTTCATTTCTTTATTATCTAATGTTGTATTTTCTTTTTCTATTTCTTGATTACACTGGTAGAATATATCTGTGTATGTATTTTTAAAATTGTTTCCCTAAAGAACTAGCTCCTGGATTTATCAAGCTTTTCTTTAATTTTCAACTTGACTGAGTTCTAGTTTGATTTTTATTATTTCCTTCCACTTTCCTTTGTTTTATTTTGTTGTTCCATTTCTAAGTTCTTGACTTGCTTGACTTGTTTATTTTCATTCTTCAATCACATAAATGGTGATTTGTAACTAAGTCACTTAAAAATTATGTCAGCTCCTACTAACAGACTCCCACATAGCAGCTTAAGACAGGAATTTTTCCCCAGAGATAGGAAGTCCAGGGCTGAAAGAGACCAGGGATAAGGAGCACCCCTTCTATCTTTCCACTCATCTTCTTCAACATATATTAGACCCCTTATGATTACAAGATAGTTGATCCAGCATCACATAGGCCAAAGGCTTAGGCCAAGTGACTCAACTTTCTTTTTAAATAGCTTTCCTGGAATCCCCACCTACCAATAATCCTTTATATCTTATTAGTGAGAACTTAATCATATGGCCAACCCCAGCTGCAAGGGAGATTGGAAAATAGGGTGCTTTAGCTGGTCATCAACATCCAACAAAATCAATGTTCAGTTAGTAAAAAGAGAGAGGAGAATGGACTTTATAAAGGCAGCAAACAGTTTCTACCTCAGTAATGTTTCTATTGCTATTTTCTAGGTAGTTTCTGTTTGGGATTTTGATTTCTGCTTTGACCCAAGAATTGATTTTGAGAAAGTTTTTGCATATGTAGTATTTTGTTTCTGTGCTGTTTTCGTTTGGAGTGTCTTTATTTGTAAATGTTGCTAATTTCTACCTGTATTGTGGTCAGAAAATGAAGTCTCTACCATTTCTTCCTTTTTAAATATATTGAGCTTCCCTTTGTGAGCAAATATATGGATAACATTTGTCAATGCTTCATGGGTGCTAGGTGTAGTCTCCATTTTAAGGGATAACATTCAAAATCTATCCATCTGTACAACCTTAATAATTACGTTGTTTGTCTCTAGCACATCTTTACTTGTTTTGCCTCTCTATTCTGTCTTGGGGCTTCCTGAATATATTCAGTTTCCTACAACTAGCATAGTGTTGTCAGTTTTGCTTGGTGATAATTCTTTTAAATCTAAAACATTTTAGATACCATCATTTACCATTTTAAAGATAGGAACAACTCAGAGAGGTACATTCATCTGTAATATTTATCTTATCTCACCAATTTCACATATTTCATTGTCAACTTTCATTTTCAGTTATATTAGTATTTTTAAATAATTTATTTTTTAATCAAAGTAAAACAATATAAGTGAAAAACCTACATTCTTCAGCTTCCCTTCCCTGATCCTGAACACATCACCCAGGAAAAAAAAAAAAGAAAAAAAAAAAAACAGAAAAAACTGCAAATTTTAGCTATTTCTTCTAATACTTACCTCCCTTTTGCTAAATAATATTCCTGCCTGTGATTCCTTAACTTATTGGTTCTACGTAGGATGGATGCTACACCATACATACAAGTCTCTCACTTGGCTAACCTACCAATAAAAAAATCAAGAGTCAACTATTTACATTACTATGACAATATAAATATTCACTAAAAAGTTATATACTATGGTCTTACCGAACTTTTCTTATAAAATTTTTACTTTTCTAGAGTTAATGATTGAATACTGTTTTACTTGTCTTTTCTATATACCTATCCTTAAATCTTTCCCTCAACTACATTACATCTGTTAGATGCTTATCAGTACTAATTTCCGGATGATCAAAATATCAGGTAATTTGGTCATTTGGTGACTTTTTTTTAACAGTCTTCCCTCCTCCTGCCCTATATTAGGGTCTCAGTGCTCTCTTCCTTTTGTGCTATATTATTTTCCGGGTTTCATGTCTTCCTCTTTGTTAGTTTCCCCAATTGGTCTGATACAATACACTTCCAGTAGTTTTCTAAGAAAAAGTTCAATGGAGAAAAATATTTGACTCCTTGTATTTTGAAAAATGTCTATTCTATGCTTACTTTTCATTGGTGGTCTAGCTGGACATAGAAGCCAGGTTAGAAATAATTTCCATGCTATTTTTTAAAGCTTTGCAAACTTCATTATCTTTTAGGTTCCAAGGATGTTTTGAAGAATTCTGAAGCTATCATTGTACCCTTTCCTTTGTGTGTGACCTGTTTCTGTTCCTCTTAAAGCTTTTAGGACCTTTTCTTTATCATTGGTGTTCTGAAATTTCATAATGGCATACCCAGTTGGGGGTTTTATAAAATTGGGCAAAGTGGACACTTTCATAAAACATAAGCACATAATATATATATGCTTCCAATTTGGAAATTCATGTCTTTAGTTCTCTAAAATATTTTTGCAATCTTTCTGTGATAATGTTCAGATTACTATTTTATTTTGTTCTTGGTTTCTGCATCTACTATAATAGCAATGTTGAATTTTTTTAATCAGATTTTAATTTTTCATATTTCTTTTCTCTCCTGCTTTTTAACTCCATCTTTTTTGTTCTACTTTTGAGAGATACATCTTCAACAGGTTTTTAATTCCGGTATTTAATTTGTAATACTCAATAGCTCTTTCTTGTTCTCTAATTGTTCCTCTTTCATACATGTTATTATTATTTTGGATATGAAACAGCTTCTCTCTGCAAGGATAACTTTTTTCAAAAAACATGTTTTCTCTGCTTTCTGCAACAGCACCATCTTCTGCAAGGTTGCTCTTTTCCTGTTTTGACCCCTACCTTTCATATTGAAGACTTTGGTGATACACCTTATACACCGCGACTACCTGATCCTATTTAAGAACGAAGGACCAAAGCAGATTGGTGGCTCTGCACATGTGGAGAGGACTTATTAGTTGATGAGTGTCAATTTTAACGTGAAAGAAAAAAGTATTCCACTGAAGAACCCACACATTTCAGTTATCTGGGGGCATTTTTTTCTGGACTTGTTCAATTTCTCAAGGAAAGAGTCTTCCACTTCATTGCTGGGGCTGCACACGCCTGGTTGCTGTCATTATGGACAGAGCAGAAGAGTGACCAAGCTCCCAGCTGTCATCAGTCTCTCTTTTAGTCACCTCCATCAACACCCCAACACCATTCCAGTTCCATTTCTCCAGAGAACAGACCTCTAGGCTGCTATTGGGGTCGGGAAGGGAGGCAGGGACAGGGTGCAGGGTCTAATTATGCTGGTTTTAATAACTCCCTATATTTGGCCTGTCTCTGTGGCCTACTATGGTAACAATGCCTTCCCACTTCTAAGCCTCTCTGCGGTTCTGCAGACAAAGCACCTCATTTCAGCATTTCAGTGAGCACTTCAGGTGGAGGGGTCTATCCCTCGGCCAGCCCGGGGACCACCCCTGAATCGTTGCAGGAGTTGCCACCAAAGCCTCCACTGCCATTTTTTGCCTTTTGCAGATTTTTTTCTCCCCTTACTATCATTTGAGTGGAATTTTGAAAAGGATAAGAACTTCTAAACTTATCTGGTTTGACAAGGCTACTAATATCATAAAACAACTCAATACTAAGGACAAGTACAGCAAGCCTGCCTTAGACTAATGAAGTGATGCATGAGGGCTGACACCAAAATAACCAGGTATGTCTTAACCCCTTTTTTCTGAGCAGCACTGGCATATTTTATTCTGCATCTCTAGAAGTCTTCATATTTGTTAGTTTCTAACAATCTTCTTTAAACAGAAGAAATTTTGTGTGTGTGGTATTTACTAAATGGGGTTATGTTATTTACCAATAAGTGTCATAGAAAAAGTCAGTTCTTAAGCTCACACTGACTTTTCAATGAAATATTTCCTCTTTTATTAGCAAAATTCTTGTGTAGGATTTATGGTCCTTTAGCTACTCCTACTATAGTCAACACTAATTACATTTCAATCTTTGAATAAAGCCACCTTGGCTTATTACAATCTTAACTCCCTAACGGTAAATTAATCCACATATTTAAATTTCATGAAACATCCACAATTTACATTTCCTTGACAACAAACCTCAATCCAGTATTTTCATGGAACAACATTTCTCAGCTGGGCACTGGTGTCTTAAGCAAATGTGGATTTCCTTCCCAATCAAAGTGTAAACACTGAATTAATTAATGAATTTAGGGACAGCTGTTCTCCACTTGCAGGCACTGGGCCACGTTTACAATCCTAATGCACACCACAGACACGCTTGCGCCGTCGGGGACTAAGCCTAACCAAAGGCTTACATAATTTGGCAGTAAATGCTGATCAATTGCCAGGATGCAACATTGTGGCACTTGGCAAATAAAAGTGGTGTTTTGGAGTGGAAATAATACTTTATGAAAAGACTGCTAAATGATGATAATTGCTTTAGTTAGCGAGATCAATGAGTGTGTTTGTAAGAACAAAGGGCTTAGCTCCTGGAAGAACTATGAACATATGCCAGATAGAAACATTTCCTCTCTCTGGGCCATCACATGTTATCAGCTGAGCATGGAGATTAGTCACGTAATGCTGGTCCACACATCCCCACCCCACCACTCTAATTCACAGCGGCACCTCCAGGACCTGCATGCATATTCACCAGCCATTCCAGAGGCCCTGTGGCTACTGAGGAAATGCAGCCAGGCAATCTGAAATCTTCACCTTTATGCTGTGGCCGGCCCTTGCCTCCAAGGACAAGAGTCCCCATCAGCCAAGCCAGGCTGGCCCAAGCAATCGGCATAGTATCTAGCATGGGGCAGAGACTCTAGGTATGTTTGCTTCGAACAAGTAATTCTATTTTACCACACAAATCACTTAAAAGAGCATCTAACACAGTGGGTAGGGAGCTGATGAGTCTCAGTGCAGTCTTGAGCTTAATTCTAGGAAATAAGAATTGATCCACCAACCAAAAAGTAATTTCCCCTGAGTGGGATCCTGTGACTGCCTCATTTAGAGAGAAGATACTGCCAGTCTGATGATAAACACGAGTTAAAACCTCTAAACCCGGGGTGTCCAATCTTTTGGCTTCCCTGGGCCACACTGGAAGAAGAACAATTGTCTTGGGCCACACAAAAAATGCACTAACACTAATGACAGCTGATGAGGTTTAAAAATAAAATAAAATCACAAAAAAAAATCTCAAAATGCTTTAAGAATGTTTACGAATTTCCTTTGGGTGCATTCAAAGCCATCCTGGGCCACAGGCAGCCCACGGGCCGGGGCTTGGACAAGCTTGCTAAACAGTGGATGACACATTTACTCCTAAAGGATTTGTCTGTGGAACTAGTGGGAAGACAGAATTTTGTATGGGGATATTCATATTAGAACCTCAACTAGATGAAATTGAAAGATCAGGGTATAGAAAGCCAAGATTGGCTAAACACATATGAGTTCCAATGTATTCCCTAACATGACAGAAAGAGGCAGTCTTACCTAAACTGAGCTTTTACGTTTTCTCTCTACGTGTTTTGTAGTGCAAATGTAGGAAACTGACCAAACTCTTCAGATTTCAAAGGAAGTATCCTTGTATACAGTCAAACCTTCAGAACTCCCTGGGAAAACAATTTCAAAAATAAACTTGAGGTTTGGAAATGAAAGCAGAGTTGCTGTCTGTTTTACACAGTTCAGGATGCTTTGAATCTTTTTAAATGAACCTGACAACTACAACTTTTCTATTTGGGGGAAAAAATAAACTTTTAATATTGAGTGCTACAACTACCCCCTAAACCCACCTTGTACAAAAATGAAGATGGCAAAAAAGAAAAGCCTGTAAAAAGGCTCCTTTTACTAGGGTTGGAGACCTAGGAGAATCAAACAGGAGTTTGAAAATCTGGAGTTGGCTGGGCGCACTGGCTCACGCCTGTAATGCCAGCACTTTGGGAGGCCGAGACCTTTGGGAGACCAGCCTGGCCAACATAGCAAAATCCCATCTCTACTAAAAATATAAAAAACTAGCCGGCCATGGTGGTGGGCACCTATAGTCCCAGCTACTTGGGAGGCTGAGGCAGGAAGAATCACTTGAACCCTGGGGGTGAAGCTTGCAGTGAGCCAAGATCATACCATTGCACCCCAGCCTGGGCAACAGAGTGAGACTCTATCTCAAAAAAAAAAAATCTGGAGTCACTGGGACTCAACTCATCTGATCCACGTGGCCTGGCCCTGGGAGCATGGGCACCAAGTGGCTGTCCCCCAAGAAGCCCCCACTTCCCCCTGAAAGTCTACCCCCCTCGTTTCCCTATGGATGGGTCCCACTTCTCTTGCCCACTTCTCTTAACTGATTAGCACATATATCACCACTTAATTTATGGTGTTCATATGTTACCAACTTTTATTATTTTTTAATTTTTATTACTTTAATAAATCCAGCAGTTCGTATTTTATATTCTTCATGGTTACTGAAAAAAATACAGAATTCATGTCCCCAAAAAAGTGTTAGATAAGTCATTCATCCTTTACACCTCTTGAGCCTTAAAATGATTTCTGAAAGTTTCTCCCACCAGTGCAGAGCTAAGCTACAGAAGTTTATGGTTCTGAAGACAAGCAATGGCACCTGACTCCAAGATGCCGAGGCAGGAAATATTTCTGACATGTGGCTCAAGTCCAGTATTGGCTCTGGACAAGTTCTTTAATTTCTCTGTTTTCCTGTCTCTAAAGTCAGACTGTCGGTGATGACTTCATAAAGTAATTAGGAAAATCACATATTGTATGCTAAGTGAAATGACGGGGGTCAGCCGGGCAGTGGCTTATGCTGGTCACCCCAGCACTTTGGGAGGCTGAAGCAGGTGGATCACTTGAGCCCAGGAGTTTGAGACCACCCTGGGCAACACAGGGAGACCCCATCTCTACGAAAAATATAAAAATTAGCTGAGTGTGGTGATACACGCCTGTAGTCCCAGCTACTCGAGAGGCTGAGATACGAAGATCAGCTGAGCCCAGAGAGGTCAAGGCTGCGGGGAGCCATGACCACGCCACTGCACTCCAGCCTGGGTGACAGACTGAGAGACCCTGTCTCAAAAAATAATAATAACAGGAATCTGAGACAGAATTCAGTGCAGCATTTATGGACACAAGAAAGCTGGCTTTGTTCATAAAATGTTTGTAAACACTTATGAGGAAAAGACTGAAAACCCCACTAATTCACCAACCAGCATTAATCACCAATATCCTGAAATAATTTATTAACTAATTAAGAAGACAGAGGGCTGAGAATCTAAAGTACAATGCTATGTCCATAGTGGAGATATAATAAATAAATGTTGGGTGAATAAATGAACATCTTCATACTGCCATATACATAGAAAACCTCTCAGAGATAATAGATCCACGCCGTTTGTGCTGTAGTTTCCTCTACGAAGCCTAGGTCCAAATTATATCAATAAAGGATTATTATCATTTTCTCTCTAAGCACAAATCTGGCTTCAGAATCCTCCTCAACGCTGCACCCTGCAGTCACTACCAATTGGTTGGTGCCATCCAAATGCACTTGCCATCCCTGACATATGGTACCTACTAAATCTACACTGAAACCAAAATGTCCAAGACATAAATTTACCCCCCACCCCCGCCCAGTCAAATGGAGTCTTAGATTTCTCAGTGTTGTCACTGGTAATTGTGTAGTCAACTCAACACTGAAAAGCTACTCAAACTCAGGGCCTACCTTATGCTCAGGTTCACACAGTTGGCATTAATACCATTAGACCAGGCTACCAAGAGGAAGGGAATATTTTTGCAAGTACCCAACAAAAGAGGCTTCTGTTCTTACACTGTGCAGCCGCACTGTTTGTTGTTGTTGTTGTTGTTGTTGCTCACCTACTGGAGGCAGCTTCTGCCTCTTCCTTGGCATTCCAGCACAGACCAGCACCACACAGCTCAGCACAGCCACTCCAGCCGTGGCTTCTCTGGTAGATTAGTTTTGTCCCAGCAACCACATTTTAAGCTTTTTCTACTGATTCTGAGTCAGACACACACATCATCCCTCCACAAGGCCAGCCACGGTGCTTTCTTTGTAGCCTCTTGTCTGATGAGATCCTCACAGCCCCTGTTTTCTCCACTTTAGGGATGTGAAACTCTGGCAGGTAATTTCCTCTGAGGCCTTACACCTGGGCCAGGGGCAGCACCAAGATTTAGACCCAGACTTTGTCGCTAAGACCCGCGCTCTTTCTTGAGCAGAGACCACATTTTTACTTTTCTGCCTCCCACAGTTTGTATTCAGTTATGCTGACATGGTCACTGGAGGACTGTGGACCACAGCGTGTCACTACGTCCCGCGGCACCGGTGTGCCAGCAAGACAAGCTCTTATCTGTCAGAGCTCAGTGGAAGTGTCACTCCTCGGCCAGACCTTCCTCCTTGCCACATTTCTGGCATCCAGAACAGTGTTTCACATATAAATGAATGAATGAATGATCTAATAAATCATGCTCAATGCGCACAGCTCTCTGAACTTTGTTTTAAAATGTGAACAATGTAAAAGAAAAAAAAAAGTCAAGGTTTTCCATAACACACACCCATCCTTCAGGCATCTCCAGCCCGAATATTTAGAACTGTCTAAAACATGAGAACCAGATCCCCAGCCTCACGGGGGCTTTCCTTCCCACCTCCAGCCTCCACGTCACAAGGTAGGTATGTTCCAAAAGTAGAAATTAGGCCCTGGGGTTATCAAGCATCTCTTAAGGGAGGCATGGGGCGTGTGGAATTCCAGCAATGCTAGCTCTAACAAGCCTGGTTCCCGGAACATCCTCACAGACGTGTGCAAAGTGAATTCCAAAGCTCAGTGTTCTCCCTTGGAATATGTTGTACTTTCAGCAAAGTATCTCTCTCTTCTCTGTCACTCAAAACAACAGATCCAATCAGGGAAAATTAGCCATCTTTGTCCTCATCAGTGAAAGGAGTGAGGGAATGTGCATCATGAGCAAATTTAGCGAAATGATTGCAAATCCAGAGCCACCGGGGAAGCGTCCATGCCATGCAGCCTTCCCAGCTCCCTGAGGGTCATCAACTCACAAACCAACCCAGTTTCATAAATGCATGAGCCAGTTGTTGCACGGGTCCCAAAGAGACTATGCTATAAATGACAGGCACCTGTATTTGTCCACAGAAACCTACTCCATATTGTATAGTGTGGCTATTAAAAACATGGAAGATAACACTGCGTAGGCATCCAAAATATTTAAAAATAAAATCAAAATAAACCACCTAAAATATTTTTAGAAACCTAGCAGCTTGCTACTTGTATAATTTCAGGTTCTCTGCTGTTGTTCAAGACAGCTATTACCTGCAAAGGTGATGACACCAGGGACCTCGTGCCCCAGTAAGATCGTCCTCTCCAGAATTCTCTCAGATGGGCAGCAGGGGAAGGGGGACTACCCAAACCCAGAAGTCACCCCAAACACGCTGTGCCTTGCTCTCACCAGCCCCTCAGGTACCTGAAGAATGGCCATTCGTTTAGAGATTGTGAGCAGTGCTGTGGCCCTTAGCTCCCTCTCTCCTTCCTAAAGCACCCTCACCCCATTCCAGCCTTCATCTTCTGCCCCAGGCTCCCTGGCATCACAGATCTATGTAGATGGGTCTGTTAGCCTCAAATTATATGTGGAAATGAACTGGGTAGAAACAAACACATACACTCAAAGGAAATGTGTGAAGGAGAAGGGCCGTTCATGTCTCCTTTCAAAGCATGAATGTGTCTCCTGGCCAACAGCTGTGTCTCATCCCTGTAATCCCAACACTTTGGGAGGCCGAGGCAGGCGGATCACTTTAACCCAGGAGTTCCAGATCAGCCTGGGCAACATGGCAAAACCTTGACTCTACAAAAAATACAAAAAAAACAGCCGAGCATGGAGACACGTGCCTGCAGTCCCAGCTATTCAGGAGGCTGAGGTGGGAGGATCACTTGAGCCTCAAAGGTTGAGGATGCAGTGAGCCATGATTGTACTACTATACTTCAGCCTGGGCAACAGAGAGAGAACCTGTCTTAAAAAATAAAAAAAAAAAAAAAAAAAAAAAAGAATGTGGCCTGGTGTGGTGGCCCACGCCTGTAATCCCAGCATTTTGGAATGCCTAGGCAGGCAGATCACTTGAGGTCAGGAGTTGGAGACCAGCCTGTTCAACATGGTGAAACCCTGTCTCTACTAAAAATACAAAAATTAGCCAGCCATGATGGTGTGCACCTGTAATCCTAGCTACTCAGGAGGTTGAGGCAGGAGAATCCCTTGAACCTGGGAGGCAGAGGTTGCAGTGAGCCGAGATTGCACCACTGCACTCCAGCTTGAGCAACAGAGCGAGACCCTCTCCCAAAAAAAAAAAAAAAAAAGAATGTGTCTTCTTCTTCTTGGCCCCATTTCTTAAGTGCAGAATACCTTCCTCTCTGATCTCTAGGAGCCAGAGGAAAGGAGGAGGGCCTGGGGCACAAGTTAGAATTGGGGGGGTCCCTGCCTACATACCTTCCTAAGCCAGGCCCTAGAATTGGTGAGTAAAAGCATCTACTCCATTATTTTTATATTTAAATATTTTATGATATATAGATGTCTCCAGCAAGGAAGTTTCACAATTTACATTTTTCAATAACCAGAAATTAGATCGGTAATCCAAAATTGAAGTTTTAATTATATAAACAAAAAAAAGTATATTTTAGCCTTTTAGGGTTTGTCAATACAACTTTTGTATTCATATGAATGTGGAATTTTTTTTATTTTTTTATTTTTTTGAGACAGACTCTTGCTCTGTCACCCAGGCTGGAGTGCAGCAGCACAGCCTCAGCTCATTGCAATCTCCATCTCCCAGGTTCAAGCACTTCTCCCACCTCAGCCTCCCAAGCAGCTGGGACTACAGGTATATGCCACCAGGCCTGGCTAATTTTTGTATTTTTAGTAGAGACGGTTTCACCATGTTGGCCAGACTGATCTCAAACTCCTGACCTCAAGTGATCTGCCCGCCTCGGCCTCCCAAAGTGCTGAGATTACAAGGCATGAGCCACTGCACCTGGCCTGAATGTAGATGTTTTAAAATGTCCCTCTTTTGAAAGCATGCTAAAACTTAATAGCCCACTCAGGGTCTTTTTACTTTTTATATTTTTATTTTTGAGACAGGGTACTGCTCCATCACCCAGGTGGGAATGCAGTGGTGAGATCATAGCTCACTGCAACCTCGAACTCCTGGACTCAAGGGATCCTCCTGCCTCAGCCTCCCAAGTAGCTGGAACTATAGGCACGAGCCACCACGCCCAGCCTATTATTCTTATTTTGTTAAAAATAGCTTTTTACAAGCAGTTTTGGAATTTAAAACTTTTTCCTTTCCCCGTCCTCAGCCACACCTTCAGTCTTGCTTAGTTCCTATTTTAGTCTTTCACAAGCTTGTGTAATGTACAGATGCCTTTAAAGAAAAAACAATTCTCAATGATTCTTAGTGTTTACTTAATGTTTCTCATCAAATGTACAAATATAAAACTCTTATAGTTCTCATATTACCATCAATACCAAAACATCTGCACATTAAATACAAATGCAATTACAAAGTCAATATAATTCAAATTCACAACATTAATATGCAGGGTGATAATTTTGCTGAAACTGCATCACCTTATATGGTGTGAACAGGGACTTCAATAGAGAAGGTCATGATTTCATTGCACAGATGTTACCTACCTTGTACAATGAGATGCCTCAATTTTCTACCACCTTTTTTTAATTCGAACAACTATGAAACCTTCATTTCCCTAGTCTGCCATAAAACTGTTGGGTCTTCATGGGGTGTAAAGGCATCGTTTATGTGTTCTGTCCATCTTGGTTCTTTCCACTAGTTCATGATACTTACAATAATGTAACCTGATACCCAAACCATTAAAAACACAGACACTGGAATGGCGTGGTAGTATCAGTGGTCATCAGCTCATCTGGGACATGCTGATACTAATGCTTTATGTAATTACTAACAAGTTCTTACCAAGAGCTTATTACTATGCTAGGCATCCTTCTATAGCAGTTAAATGGGGAGACAAGGTCCTTTTTCCCACAGAACCCACACTCTGGTAGGCAGAGTGAGGATGAAAGAGAAACTCACATAGCATGGTAAGAAAATGAACCGGGGTAGGTGACAGCGAGGCGATGGTGGTGGAGTGAAGGTCCATTCTAGATAGACAGTTAAGGAAGCCCTCGCCGGGAAGGGAACATTTGCTCTGAAAGAGAAGATGAGATCTAAGCCGTGTGAGTGCCAGGTAGAAAGAAAAGCAAGTTTAGAGCTCAGGAGGGAGAAACGTGCTAGGCAAATTGGAGAATCAGTGGGAAGGCAGACTTGGCCAGAGCCCGGTGGGAGATGTGGAGGGCATAGCAGCTAAGGGCAGAGGAGTGCGCAGGAGCCAAATCCACCGGGTGTTGTGGGCCTGAATACAACTCTGGGTTTTGACCCAAGTGGGGCAAGAAGTCACCAATAAGATTCGAGGTCTTATTTAAAGCCGGGGACTGGAGGAGCTCAGCTAGGAAGTCACGTAGATGGGGAAGCGAGGATGGAGCTCCAGCACTGAGCTGCGGTGGCTCTGCGGCCCCGCAGCAACAGCATCGCCTGGGAGCACGTGAGAAACGCAGAATCGTGGACTCCACCGCAGACCCACTGAATCATCACCTGCTTTTCCCACATTCAGAATGAGGATCTACGCTCTAGCACGCCAACAGTAAGAAGACGGGGAAAAGAGGAGCAGCAGACACAGACAACTGAGAAGGAGCGACCCGGGGATGGGAGGAAATCTGGACAGCCTGGCATCCCAGAAGCCCAGAGAAGCTGGGGCTGCAAGAAGGAAGGAGGGGTCAAGCAAGCCAAAGGCTACCATTAAGCAGGCAAAGACTGGAGCATCACTGCACAAGGCGGGATGCAGATGGAAGGTGACCTTAGCAAGAACTTTGATGCCAGAGTGGAAGGCATGGAAGCTCGACCAGAATGGGCTAACAAAAGAATGGAGGAAAAACAACTCTTTCAAAGGATGTTAATCATGCAGAAATTAACATTTAAAAAAAGGCTGTCTTAGAAAACAGATGCCCACCCCACACTCTTCCCCTTTACCCCAGTATGAAATCTGCTATATTTGCTTCCTCTCTCCAGGGATGAGTCATGGGGGTTGGGGGTGCAAATGAAAAGATATAACCTGGTATTTATGCTCAAATATTTCTGAGCAGGACTGTTACCTAATTTTACGGACTATTACTTCTTTCCTTCCTCTGGCTGTTGCCTGTTGTCCTGAGTTGCAGCTGAGCCCCTGAGGGTGTGACAAGATCAGCGGAAGAGGTATGGTCTGTGTTTAACAAAAACCAGTTGCTGAAGCATGTGGAAATACCTCCTTATCCTGGGAATGCCAACAAAAACATTGATAAGAGAATCCAAACCAGATAAAAAGAGTCACTTCTTTTCCCTCTCCTCTATAGCCATACATGCCTACCTTCTACCCCCAAACTACTCCAGGTGGAGGGAACGTACATAGAATCACATTCTCAAGGCAAAAAGGCTTTTGGGGACCATCTAACACACCCCTGCCTTCCCTTAGATGAGTCACTTTCAAACTTCCTAGTTCCAAATTTGTAGGCCCAAACCTCTGCTCTGGGATCTATTTCCATGTCCATCACCACTGGGTCCCTAACACTGGGAGTTAGGATTTTAACCTCCAATATGAATTTTGTGAGGACACATTCAGCCCATAGCAAATGGATGGCAATAAAAGCAAGGGGATGGGAAAATAGTACAATAGCATCCTCCAGCAGCATGAAGCCACCACACATTCAGTACATAGAAAATGAATTATTCACAAGCTTTTTCTAACTTAGTTCCCTAATGGCTGAGTCTTTATCTTCCTGCTTTTCTTATACCAGTAATGCAACAATAGCAACTCCAGTTTATTTTCTTCCACCTAAAGCCAATACTGACACTAGGTCCCTCACCTTCGCCTTACTACCTCACAACATACAACCTGGGAGCAATTTTTAGTTTGCAATAATAATAATAATAATGTAATTAACTCTTGAACACTCTTACTATGTACCAAGTACTCATCTAAGTACTTTTACATTAAACATTAACCTACTCTGCACTATGCTGTCCAAAGCCATCCTCCAGACATTAACTCAGTGTTGAACATTAACAAATGCACTTCCATTTGGGTGGTTAACTGATGACCACAGAGCAAACTGCAAAAAGAGAATAGTATTTAAATGTCTTCGTTTTCTCCTAGGGGCTCAGTTTATGAAGGTTCTTGTATTAAAAACCAAAGTGCAATTTATTTTCCTGGGTAGATCTCTCCCATGGGAGCCTTCTTTGAGTCATACCATTGGAAGTCATGGGGTGAAGCCCTGGACACATCTACCCTGTTCTCTGACTTCCTGAGGGTGGCAGGAAGCAGACATTCCTACCAGAACAGTGCCAGATTGTGAAATGAAACAGGCAATAAAAGAAAAAAAATCACTGCAAGGAAGGGAGAAAAAAACTGAAGAGGAAAAAGGAAGAAACATAAAAGGGAGACAATGAAAAATTACCCTCTGGCAGGGTTTAAGGGTTTTTTGTTTTTGTTTTTTAATCACTCATCTATAGATGATAGGGCCCCACATGGACTTCATTTGCTCACCTAGGCTGGTTACAGCTCCAGTGACTTCTCTGCTTGTAAAAATGTGAGCACACAGGTGTAGGCAGAAGACATGATGAATCAATCTAAAGAAGCCAAGAACGTTGAATAATGAAAGGGGAGACATTAAAACCCCACAATCAGCATCCCAGAGAAAAACCTGCCTCCAGAAAGCCTTTCAAAACTTAGGCCTCGGAACAATCACTCACATCCATATCCATGATCTCAGGCAGCACCCTGCTGCCGTCCTCGTCTACACAGGAGCACACGATGCCTGACAGCTCCATATACTGAAGAGCAGGGACGGGACCCAGATCCGAGGCCACTCAAGTCACCACTCTCTACTTCCTTCTCGGGGTGCTTCCTGCTGTAAAAGTGGGCTCTCCTGCTCTAAAGCAGGCTCAGAATATTTGGGGAAAGGGGCCATTTTTTCCTTCAGGTAGGTGATTACATTCTTTCCACTGAGAAACATTCTCCTGATCCTAATGCTTGTTTTAGCCAAAAGTGTCTTGCCAGACCCTTAACCGGGAGCTCTTACATCTCAATGCACCACCAAGAACATTACCTGGATGGATGTCCTAAGCCCAGGTGTGTTGGAGGAAAGAGGGGTCCTTTTGGTGTTTAAGGGTAGAAAGGGAATTAGGAAATTTGGTTTAAGAGCCTCTTGACAGCACAGGGATGCCTATACTCTTTCTATATATAATGGTGTATTAGTCAGCTTGGGCTGCTATGACAAAATATCACAGACCGAGTGGCTTAAACAACAGAAAGATATTTCTCACAGTTCTTGAGGTAAGAACTCCAAGACCAAGGTACCAGCCAATTCAGTTCCTGGTGAGGGCTCTCTTCTTGGCTTGCAGACAGCTGTCTTCTTGCTATGTTCTCACATGGCCTTTCCTTGGTGAGAGCACACAGATTCTCTCTCTCACTCTTTCTCTTCTTATAAAGCCAATAATCTCATTCTAAGGGCCTCATCTTCGTGACCTAATCTAACCTGAATTACCTCCCAAAGATCCCATCTTCAACTACCAAAGCACTGGGAGTTAGGATTTTAACCTCCAATATGAATTTTGTGAGGACACATTCAGCCCATAGCAAATGGATGGGAATAAAAGCAAGGGGATGGGAAAATAGTACGATAGCATCATCCAGCGGCATGAAGCCACCATACATTCAGTACATAGAAAATGAATTGTTCACAAGCTTTTTCTAACTTAGTTCCCTAATGGCTGAGTCTTTATCTTCCTGCTCATTTATCTCTTTTCAAGAGCGGTCAGACTAAAAAGAATGTAACTGCATTAAAAATTATATGAAACAACTTCACTCAAGGGGGTGATAGAAAAATGTGCTGACCGAAATAACTCCAGAAATGAGTGGAATCTGTAAGACCAAAGGCAAAGGTACTATACATAAGTATTTCACTATAGTTGATAAAGTTATTTCCCATAGAGGAATGCATTAACGATTCCGAAACCACTATATGTGTATACTGGAATTGAACAATTAAGTAAATAGATGCCAGGTGGTGGGAGTCTGCTTACTGCTGGAGAAGTTATAGACATGCAAGCGCAGGAGGTTAGAATGACCCATGTGGTAATTGATTCAAGTGGAGACATCCGTATGAACTCATGTTTCATCTGATATGTAGATGGTTACATACAGGAATATGTATAAATATGTCTATATACACAGGCTAGTGTACACATCTATGTTTTCTTGCTCTCTCAGCTGAGAGCACCTAGAAGCAACAGTACTCCAGTATCAATGAGTACTTAGCACCCAAATCTTAGTCTCTAATACCAATAAGTTCTACAATAAAAGGAAACAGGGTTCTTTGAATAAATGGCTTATTATTCTAAGACTAGGGCAGGAAATATACAAGATGAGCCTGGAGTATCCTACAGTGCCAGAAATTAAACAAGTACTTAAAAAAGGAACCAAAATTACCCACAATGATTAAGGTACACAGGAGTCAACTAAAAGATCTCCCAATGGCCCAAAAAATAAAGTAGTATTGGATAACTCAAAGTATAAAATAAATATCCATGAATCCACATTTATGACTAAATAAATACATAAATGGGGAAGAGCAGACAACTCGCCCATGCAGAATTCCAAATAATTTATTTAGATAACCTGTCCCAGAGGACAGGGAACATAACTCCTTACTTCTTATGTGTGGGCTGCACATAGTGACTTCCTCCCAGAAGCTACAGCATAGAAAGAGGGGAAAAGAATAATTTCACAGTGGAGAAACCTGGCAGACACTAACTGAGCCAGGCACAAGCTTTATCAAGATCAGTATCAGTAGTGATAAGTCATGTTGATATGTCCTTTGATGAGAAGGGCACTTTATCTCTGTGGTCTTCTTCCCAATACCCCTAATCCCAGCCTAATCGTGAGAAAAATATCAAATTCCAATCCTAGCAAATACCCAACCAATACCCTTCAAAACCATCAAGGTCATCAAAAACAAGGAACGTCTCAAACCATCACAGTCAAGACATGACAACTAAATGTAGTATCCTGGATGGGATCAGGGAACAGAAAAAGGACATTAAATAAAACTAAGAAAATCAGGATAAAGTGTGGACTCTAGCTAATAATAACTTATCAAAAATGTTTCATTAATTATGGCAAACCAAATGTTTGAGATTGATAATAGGGGAAATTGGGTGTAGTTTCTGTACGATCTTTGCAATTTCCTTATCAATCTAAAGCTATTCTAAAATTAAAGGATTTTTTTTTTTAAAGCAATGCCAAGAAAAGGGAGGCACCAGGCAGTGAAACCCACTGATGTACTCAGTGTGGTCACTCCAGTGCTGCACACCCAACTCCTGACTCACCCGCCACCTCTGGCATGTCGGGCGGCCAGCGCAGAGAAACTCACATCATTCAATAGGTCATTGGGCACACACGCTGGTCAGGTCTCAGAACACTGCTCTCAGATTATGCCTCTGCCAGGAAGAACAGGGCAAACATCTCCCTGGGCCAGTGAACACAGAGCATCACCTCACAGGTACATAAAGAGAAGCCCAGCAAGTCTCCAAGCTCAAGGGACTAGACAAGGTAGGGTGTGAATATGAGCTATGTGGTGATAATTTATGAGCTGTGGACAGTTTCCCACAAGCCAAAGAGTAGAACTAGAGGACTAAAAAACCGCAAACTGCCATCTTATGGAAGGAAGAAGGAGCAAGCAGGGAGCTGGGCAACCATGGTAGACTGACCCTCCCCAGAAAACATGCTTCTCCAAGACAGACATGATAATTGGATGAAAAACAGAAGAACTGATGTTAGTCACAGAGCAGAATGGGAGAAACCAAATAGGAGAAAAAAAAAGAGAAACAGAAAGGGATTGAGAGCAAGAAATGAGTACCAAAAAATGAGATATGAGATGGAGGCAATTATATAGAACAAGATATTTATTACACTTGTTTAGCCATAGGAAGCCACAGTGGCAGGAAACACGGACTAGGGTGTTATTGTGGCTGAAAATAAGGGGTAGCCAAGTTAAAACACTCTTAATAAGCACCACCTGAGAACCCAGCATCCCTGGCCCACAGGCAAGGCGGCTCCTCTCCTCCCCAGCAATGCCTCTTCCCAGCTTCTCCTCTCTTGTAAATGCTTCTTCCTTAACCAGCCACCTAGGTGTCTCTGATGGTGTCCCCAACATCTCAGACAACTTGGACTGCTGCTTCTACTACCAACCCCCAAAGGCTCAAGCCACCTCCGCCCCTGTTCGTATGTAAAGCCAGCGCTGTCAAAGCTCTGTACCACTTAGCTGAAGACAGTGTCTGCCACTCAGTGACAAAGAACCAATCCAGAGACCCACCCAATACCCAGGAAACACCTCCCTAGACCCTTTCCCATCACCTCTCCTTCACAGCAGCTGTATTTTCACATTTAGATGATTTTTGTTTTAATTAATATTTGTCTCCATCATCCATCTGTAAGATCCACGAGAACAGGGGCTATATTGGCTTTTGCTCACCTTTTCCCCCCCGTATATCTGGCATAATGCAATTGCTTATGAATTGAATGAATAAATGAATGAGAGAGACTCCTTTTCCCCAGCAATCTGGAATCCCCAGAAGGGGAAAAAAAAAAAAAAAAAAAAAAAGCAGCACTATTTCAATTCTGAGTGACTAACGTAGAGTTTGACGTTGGAGTCAGTTTACCCACAGAAATGGCAGTATAGGCTGGGTGCAGTGGCTAATGCCTATAATCCCAGCATTTTAGGAGGCCAAGGCAGGTGGATCACCTGAGGCCAGGAGTTCAAGACCAGCCTGGCCAACATGGCAAACCTCATCTCTACTAAAAATACAAAAGTGAGCCGGGTGTGGCGGTGCACGCCTGTAATCCCAGCTACTCAGGAGGCTGAGGCATGAGAATTGCTTGAACCCAGGAGATGGAGGCTGCAGTGAGCTGAGATCCCACCACTGCACTCCAGACTAGGTAAGAATAAAAAAGAAGAAAGAAAAAAGAAGAGGAGAGGAGGGGAAGGGAGGGGAGGGGAGGGAGAAAGGGCAGTATAAACAATGATTAGGTATTTGGTGCTATTAAACAAACTAGGTATGTAATGGTGCAGTAATAAATAATACTGAGCATTCATTGTGCATTTACCAAGTGCTAAGTACTATGTTAAACACCTTATATGCACTATTCAGCAACCCTGCCAGGTAAGTATTAATTATCACCATTTTGCAGGTGAAGCAACCGAGGCTCAGTGGTTAAACCAGATAGAAGTCATCAAGGCCTGTCTGAGTCCAAAAGACCACTCTCTTCATGACACCAGAGTTCAGCTATACCACCGCTACTATTGTAGCTGAACTCTGGAATAGATGTTGGTTGGGGGCCTGGAACCTAACCACCATTTATGACACTGAATCCTCAGGAAGATGCATCCTAACTCCAAACAATCAATTAATTGCAAAATAAGCTTTTAGAACTCATCTGGTTTGTAGGTTGGGAACCACCTGCAGAGGATTATGAAGAGAAAGGAGGCTGAGGATGTGGTTTCCAGGTAACCAACCCTCCAGCATTGACTGAGCATCTGTGTGTGAATCCCAGCAGTAGAGACAAGCTCCCAGGACACTGTGATACCAAGTGCCTTCTGAGAGCAGCGTGCCAGTCTTGTAGGCTTTCCTGGAGCACAGAAGCAAGATGGCTGCAGGCAGCTGTAGGCCCAGACACCAAGAAGGCTATCTTAACAGCAGGGATAGAGGGGTCATGAGAGGATGCTGGCTTAAGTAGAAGGAAGAGCAGGATGCAAAGGTCTAGCCAGCACTCTTAGAGGAAAATGAGAGTGTTCCTGATGACTTTGAAGAGGTGGTGAGTTGGGGTTCCAACAGCACTGGGAACAGAAACATCTTCTGCCTAAACAAGCAGTGAGAGCAAGTTACCATCCCGCAACTCCTAACAAAAAAAAAAAGAATGGTCTGTTTCCAACCCCACATGTAAAGAGCTTGGAAATTGTTACTCTCATCCTTACAATTGAAAAAGAAAAAAAGCTGAGCAAATCGAAGAGGGGGTGGCTGCTTCAAGGGGCTAACACAGGGACTAAAAGAGATCAGGAATGTGGAAGTACCTTTTCAATTGCAGTACACTCAAGAACTAGAAGGCATCAAATCCATATTTCTGTGGGTTTTTTCAATCTAATCTCTGATATGTGAGGACTACAGAGACAACAGTAGCTCAGTCTCAGAGAGCAGGTGCACTCACAACACAAAGGCTCCAGAGCAGGGATCCCACAGCCGGCGAAGGGACACTCAGGGAAGCAGCCACCATCACTAATCCCACTGGATGTTCACTGGGAGAAAATCAGGAGAGACTAACCTTGTTCCGTTTTCTGGCAGGGCTACTACAGAAGGAGCCCAAAGAACCGTGATCATGCAGCTGGATTTCTGAAAGGCATCATCAGCTTTCCCTTGCGGGCTTTGGTTCCACGGACATTTACCAAGAGCACGCTCTACACTGGGCCCGTGCCAGGCACTGAGAGAGACAAGAGTGATGGAGAATGCATGAAGGCAGGAACAACCCCACCTCCAAATGGGGCTCAGAGATAGCTGGAGAACTCATTACTGCAAGAGGGTGGGTAGAATCTGGAAGGCTTCAAGGGAAGGAATCTTTTTGCAATTTAGTGGCTTAAAATGATACAAATAATCAAGGGGCAACAGGGCTGCATTCCTGATTTTAGGGAGACTCTGTCTCCTTGCCTCTTCCTGCTTCTAGAGGCCCCCTGCATTTCTCAGCTCTTGGTCCCTTCCTCCATCTTCAACGCCAGCAGCGTAGCATCTTCTCTGGCTTTGCTTCCGTTATCACATCTCCTTCTTGGATTCCAACTTTCCTGCCTCCCTCTCTCCCGTATAAGGACCCTTGTGATTATCCTAAATAATCCAGGATTATCTCCCCAGCTCAAGGTCCTTAAATTAAGCATATCCTTTTTGCTGTGCAAGATGGCATCGTCACGGATTCCAGGATTAGGATGTGGGCATCTTTGGAGATACACTGTTCTGCCTATCATGTAGATGGAAGAGTCAGCCTCCAGGAAAGAAAGAAAAAGGACTTAAACGTTCAGATGGAAGCTGGGATGAGATAAGGAGATGTATTTGTTTTCAGCTTTCCCAGTTCTAACTTCCCAAGGCTGCTGCCTCCTGCCATGGGTTCCATAAGACACCACTCATCTGCTCTGTCAAACGCCCCAGAAGATTCTTCACTGTGCCTTTACCCAAAACCACACAACCACTTAATGGTGGAATGGGATTTATGCCCATTCTCTCTCACCCCCAAAGCCTGTGTCCTTAACCACTAGAACTTCGGAAACATAGACAATGCAATATATGAGAGTTTAGGAATCAAACAGATGAGCAGGCTGGAATCATGGATCGAGTCTAACAAAAATGAGGTTTAATAAGGAGAATCTAAAGCCCCTAACCCTAACCTGGGCCTAAGAAACCAATCATTTGATTGTAGGGTGGATGAGACGTGAAAGCAAATCTTGGTTTTGGTGGGTTGTTTTTGTTGGTTTGTTGTTTGTTGTTGTTGTTGTTGTTGTTTTGGTTTTAAAAAGGTGTGAGATGATTGGCAAACACCACGGTGACCTCTGGAAACAATATATCTAGTTTCAACAGGGCAGGGCAGTTAACCACACTGCAGACTCCCCTTGAGCCCAGAACAACTCCACGCAGCTGTCTCAGAAGCCTGTCTCTTCACCTAAGTACTGTTCCTCACCGCACTCACCTCTATGCTTATCTTTGGTGCGATTATCTTGATTTTCTCTGTATACATAAAGGGATGACTGTTACTGAGTAAATATGAGATGCAATCGACTCTCAGATTTGCAAGAAACCTGCCCTTATTGCCGGGCTGACATTAGATTCCCTTTTCAAATCTGCCTGTGATGGACAGCCAGTCCCGTTTGCCTTCCTCAGAGCCTCCAAGGGACATGCAGGGAGCCCAAAGGATGAAGTGGCCACCAGCCCAGCAGCCTCCTTAGCAAAGGGAACCTGCTGGTGCTGCTGTCAGCTCCCTGCCCAGCTGACATAGGCAGCCCCCTCTGCTTGAGGCTGATCAGCAAGAGTGTGGTTTACAAAAAACAGCAGCCAGATTATATTACATCCAGATCACTTTAGTAAACCTTCTCTTCACATAGTGCCTTCAAGTCACTTGAGGTTTTTTTAAGACTTTCCGTTTCTGTTAGAATATTACAAGTGACTTCATGAGATCCACAGCCCCAGGTACTAAAACACAGCTCATGTGACTGCAAATGGGGTACTGGAGGCATCTCCTTGAAAAAGCCACAGAAAGTTCCCTGTAAAACTGATGCCAACACTCGGGGGTGAAAAGGCCAAGCAGGTGCCCTGTGGCGGCCAAGCAGGCCCGATGGTAGAGAACCCCCACAAAAATCTACCCAGCAATACGGTGGTCAAAAAGGTCACGAGGGATCAGAAAGTGTTTGATCTACTTTTTATCACTGAATGAGGGTATGGGAAGAAACCTAGTTAGCTATGCGTATCCTCTGAGTAAAATTTCTGTTAATTTTTTAAAAGAAAAGAGAGAAAAGAAACAGTGGCCAGGAAAGAGTGGTTTCCACACTGAGGTGCTGGCCGGTGTACGTACGGTGGCTCATGCCTGTAATCCCAACACTTTGGGAGGCCGAGGCAGATGGATTGCCTGAGCCCAAGAGTTTCAGACTAGCCTGGGCAACCCCTGGGGGCAACCCCTGGGCAAAACCCCATCTCTACAAAAAATACAAACATTAGCCAGGGATGGTGTTGCACACCTTGTAGTCTCATCTACTCAGGAGGCTGAGCTGGGAGGTTGGCTTGAGCTCAGGAGGTCATGGCTGCAGTGAGCCATGATTGACCATGCCACTGCACTCCAGCCCAGGCCACAGAGCAAGACACTGTCTCAAAAAAAAAAAAAAGAAAGAAAGAAAAAGAAAAAGAAGAAGGCCAGGTGTAGTGGCTCACGCCCTAATCCGAGCACTTTGGGAGGCCAAGGTAGGCAGATCACAGGGCCAGGAGTTCAAGACCAGCCTGGTCAACATGGTGAAATCCCATCTCTACGAAAACTACAAAAATTAGCTGGGGGTGGTGGCACACACCTGTAATCCCAGCTACTCATGAGGCTGCAGCAGGAGAATCGCTTGAACCTGCGGAGGCGGAGGTTGCAGTGAGCCGAGATCACACCACTGCACTCCAGCCTGGGCGACAGAGTCAGGTTCCATCTCAAAAAGAAAAAGAAACTGAGATACTAAGAGATGGCACTGGGTACAGAAGGAGGGGAGCAGAGCTGGAAGCACAATCAACTCTCATCACACATGAATACCAGAATGGTTGTCATGTGAAAAGGAGATTAAACTTGCTCTGTGTGACTCCAAAGGTTAGAACAACGAACACAGAGTAGACGTGCCAGGGACACAAACTCCACTTCAATCGAAAGGGGGAAATTAGCTTTCTCACAGAGATGCGTCAAGATAAACCAGGCTGTTTCAGGAGACAATGAGTTCCCCATGAGTTGGAGGGAGGCAAACAGGGCCTGGCTATCCATTCACAGGCAGGTTTGAGAAAGGAGTCCCGCATCAGCCAGGTTCCTGGGAAATGTGAGAATCAAAGATGCCGTCTCCTATTTACTCAGTCAACAATCATCCCTTAACAGATACAGACAACATCAAGATAATCACACCGAAGAGGCCAGAGGGGAGCACAGTGAGGAACAGCATGTAAGAGAAAACAGGACGCAGAGCCACCACAGAACAAAGGATTTTCTCCAGATCTTATCCATGTTTTATCTGTACAGAAAAGGTCTTGAGGATAAAAGGTTCCCTGTGGAGTAACGGTGCCTCCGTCTGCAGCTAGGATGAGGGTGGTTCGGGCCACCCACTAACATCCACAGCCTATGAAACTCCAGCCTGGACCAGAAATAAATGAGAATCTCAGGAGTGACTTTCAGGCACATCACCAACACCCATCTGATGCCAATACAAACTCTCCAAACTGTCATCAGCTGGTTGCCCTCTTGGCAGAGGAAGGAAGTCAACCCAAACCTGTCCCCAAAGGAAACCTGGGAATGTCACACAACAGGAGGCTCTGAACGTTAGCAGGGCTTTGAATGCTAGATAATCGACAGCCAACACAGAAAATATGAGCGCTGATGGAATTTTCCAAGAAGTATTTGATGCTCTTGTTTAAAATAAGTAACCTTCCAGGACCAGGAAAGGGGTGGAAGACAGCACCAAGGCTCTCAGCGAAGTTTTGTAAGATATTAAGAAGCTCTATACAGCAGCTGAGCCAAAGGCCAATGGAATTCTCCACGTCAAAAGAGAACGAAAAAAAAAAAACTAGTGAGATCTGGGCCAGGTATGGTGGCTCACGCCTGTAATCCCAGCACTTTGGGAGGCCGAGGTGGGTGGATCACCTGAAGTCAAGAGTTCGAGACCAGCCTGGCCAAAATGGCGAAACCCCATCTCTACTAAAAATACAAAAAACTAGCCTGGTGTGGGGGCGGGCGCCTGTAATCCCAGATACTTGGGAGGCTGAAGCATGAGAATTGCTTGAACCCAGTAGGTGGACGTTGCAGTGAGCTGAGACTGCGCCATTGCACTCCAGCCTGGGTGACACAGCAATGCAAAGAAGAAGAAAGAAGAAGAAGAAGAAAGAAGAAAGAAGAAAGAAGAAAGCAGAAAGCAGAAGCAGAAGCAGAAGCAGAAGCAGAAGCAGAAGAAGAAGAAGAAGAAGAAGAAGAAGAAGAAGAGAAGAAGAAGAAGAAGAAGAAGAAGAAGAAGAAGAAGAAGAAGAAGAAGAAGAAGAAGAAGAAGAAGAAGAAGAAGGAAGAAGGAAGAAGGAAGAAGGAAGAAGGAAGAAGAAAGAAAGAAGAAGGAGGAGGAGGAGAAGGAGAAGGAGAAGGAGAAGGAAAAGAAGGAGGAGGAGGAGGAGGAGAAGGAGAAGAAGGAGGAAGAAGAAGAAGGAGGAGGAGGAAGAGGAGGAGGAAGAGGAGGAGGGGGGCAGAAGGAGGAGCAGGAGAAGAAGGAGGAGGGGGAGGAGGAGGAGAGGGAGGAGGAGGAGGGGGAGGGAGAGGAGGAGGAGGGGGAGGAGGAGGAGGAGGGGAGGAGGGAGGGAAGGGAGGGAGGAGGAGGAGAAGAAGGAGGAGGAGGAGGAAGAGGAGGAGGAGAAGAAGAAGGAGGAGGAGGAAGAGGAGGAGGAGGAGAAGAAGAAGGAGGAGGAGGGGGAGGAGAAGGAGGAGGAGGAAGAGGCAGAGGAGGGGGAGGAGGAGGAGAAGAAGAAGAGGAGGAGGAGGAGGAGGAGGAGAAGAAGAATAAGAGGAGGAGGAGGAAGAAGAAGGAGAAGAAAACTAGTGGGATATGGACAGTGCATGGCACAAATATCAGAAGAGCTAAACTGCAAGTTCCCTTAGGACAAGGACAACCAGATCTGGTTTTGACTCCCCAGAGAGAGCACGGCTGGTATACGAGAGAACGTCCAAGTGAACAAATATCAAGCCAGCAGTGAATCCAAGAAAGGTGGAACAGGAAGGTTCTAGACAGCTGTGATGATTCCGGAGAAAATAAGCTCATATTCTAAAAAGGAAAACTCTGAGACTGGCTCATGTCAGGGAAGTCTGTGTCTATGGATGGAGTCCAACATATGACACTCTTTAGTCATATTCGGCTATTAAGAAAACATGGCCGGCCGGGCGCGGTGGCTCAAGCCTGTAATCCCAGCACTTTGGGAGGCCGAGACGGGCGGATCATGAGGTCAGGAGATTGAGACCATCCTGGCTAACACGGTGAAGCCCCGTCTCTACTAAAAAAATACAAAAAACTGGTCAGGAGATCGAGACTATCCTGGCTAACATGGTGAAACCCCGTCTCTACTAAAAATACAAAAAATTAGCCGGGCACGGTGGCGGGCGCCTGTAGTCCCAGCTACTTGGGAGGCTGAGGCGGGAGAATGGCGTGAACCCGGGAGGCGGAGCTTGCAGTGAGCCGAGATCACGCCACTGCACTCCAGCCTGGGAGACACAGTGAGACTCCGTCTCAAAAAAAAAAAAAAAAAAAAAAACTAGCCGGGCGAGGTGGCAGGCGCCTGTAGTCCCAGCTACTCGGGAGGCTGAGGCAGGAGAATGGCGTAAACCCGGGAGGCGGAACTGGCAGTGAGCTGAGATCTGGCCACTGTACTCCAGCCTGGGCGACAGAGCAAGACTCCGTCTCAAAAAAAAAAAAGAAAAAAGAAAACATGGCCAATATCACCATCCAACATGGTATAAATGTAATAAATTTTAGTAAGATCCTTCAAAAGTTCTTTTTTAAAAAATGTGGTCTTTGTGGTACAGGAACAATTATGTTCTCTAAGCTGTTACAGATTATCTTCAGATTCTTGTATGAAAACACCAACACCACATATTTATCATCTTGTTTTCAAGCAAATCAGACTTTTCTCCGATTTGTCACTGAATCTGACAAGATACAAACGTGATGGACTTCAGTCTCTTATTAAGGATTGCATTTTATTTTTCAGCAAGAGAGAAAAGAAGCTAAAGCAACACAAATCCATCTTGATTAACAGAAGATTTGAAGGGCACTCCCTATAAGCCATGAGAGAATTAAGAGGTAGAAGTTCAGCATTTTGAAAAACCAGTGTAGTCGATAATATAGCCTCAGATATTGTAGACCGAATTTATTTGTTCTTTCTCTCAATTGTTGTTACTGGACCTCTTCATACTCACTCCTTCCTCCCCACTCCACACATGTACACATGTGGGGACCACACAGTCAGTCAAAATGCCTGCCTAGAGAGAGGTGGTGATGGGAAGGCTTCCAGAACACTCTACCATCTGCTGACATAGCCAGCGACATGGAGTAGAAGAGGGGAGAGAAGATGGCAATCAGTCCTAGGAATCAAGCCTCATTTAGATCAGAAGGCCAAGCGTAGGAAATAAAGCCCAACAGTGGTATAAACCATCCTCCATATCAACTAAGGAACTAGGGTTTACTGAGGAGCCATCATGAGTCAGGTACTGTTTTGTGCACTTTGCCTAGGTTCACATTTAATCTTCTTAATGACATGTAAAATGAGAAAACTGAAGGACAAGGACTTTAAGTAATTTGATTGTGAAGCTGACAGCTGACAGACCTGGGATCCTGACGAAGTCTGTCTCACTCCACAGTCCTCTCTTGCCTCCTTTCCTAGACCAGGCTACCTCCAGCCTGGTCCTCACGCTGCAAATGATCCCCTCAACTAAGACAGGATTCCACTTCCTCGAAGTGGTGAGTTCTCACTAGTCAGGACCCCAAACCATCTCGGTTGAAGTACCTTCTGGGCTAACGGCTTATGCCTTTAATCTTCCAGAATGGAAGGATAGTTGCCATCTGTCAGGCTCGGAAAGGGCGAGGTCCTCACACTAGGCATCAGATGAAGACGCTCTGCAGAGAAATTCCTGTTCATTATTCCCTTCCCGCTTGACTTTTCAAACCAAGCAGCAGTTTCATTGGACTTAATTCTCTACTTTTTGCTTGTAAGAACTCCTCTCTGGTTAGACTCAACTTAGAACTTCTACTCTTGTTTTAGCAGCTTCCAAATGTCTAAAAGTCCTAACAGTCCCAGGCCCACTTGACTCTTCCTAAGAGCTCCTGACTTACATGGTACATGGAGAATCACAGTCAACTCCATGCCCTCTGAGGACCTGCAAGCATCCTACCTTCTCCCTCTGCCTTTCACACCACATCAGTTAGTGAATGCTTCCTGTTGATCCTGCCTCCTGAAACCTCTCAGCCATACTTCTCCACCCCACACCACGGCCCTAATTACAGCGATATGCATATCTCGACTGGATTACACCCTTGGCTTTCTAAGTTGACCCTCAGCCTTCAGGCTTGTTTTCCTCTGACCCATTCTCCCCATGGCCACTGTGATCTTTTCAAATTTGTACTTCAGCCTAAAAAGTACTCAGTGGTTTCTTTCTTCTTTTGCTTTCTGGATAAAAACACAAACTCCTCAGCATGATTCAAGACCAGGCCCCAGATGTCTCCAGCCCATGTGCCTCCCCTGTGCATGCTCTGCGCCTACTCACACATCTCCAAATGCACGGAGCCCCTCTGCTTCCTGAGCTTGCCAGCCCACTTTCCTCAGGCCTTACCTTGCTGACTCTCCCCTGGACTAGATTTCAGACCTTTTGTTCCCTCAGCACACACGTGCGCGCGCGCGCACACACACACACCACACACACACCCCTAGTGCTGGCCTCAGCCCAACCAAACACCAAGACTGTCCCTTAACTTATCAACTTGCACAGGGCAGATGGCGAGCTCCTGGAAGGCTGAGTGCACCCTTAATCTCCGCGATGGTTAGTTCCTAATGTCCTCAATGAATGCACACATGCCTGAGGGCAGGAAGTCAAAAGGTTGTGTGTGTGTGTGTGTGTGTGTGTGTGTGTGAGAGAGAGAGAGAGAGAGAGAGAGAGAGTGTCTCACTGTTTCGCCCAGGCTGGAGTGCAGTGGCACCATCTTGGCTCACTGCAACCTCCACCTCCCAAGTTCAAGCAATTCTCCTGCCTCAGTGTCCCAAGTAGCTGGGATTACAGGCATGCACCACCACACCCAGATAATTTTTTTGTATTTTTAGTAGAGACAAGGTTTCACCATGTTGGCCAGGCTGGCCATTAACTCCTGACCTCAAGTGATCCATCGACCTGCCTCAGCTTCCCAAAGTGCTGGGATTACAGGCATGAGCCACTGGGTCTGGCCTAAAGGCAATTTCAAGAGCATACCTCTTTATAAAGAGGGTGTCTATGAACCCCTGCACTGATTGATGGGAAAAAAAAAACACTAATGAACTGGGTGCATGTGCAAGCCTGTAGTCCCAGCTACTCTGGAGGCCAAGGTGGGAAGACTGCTTGAGGCCAGGAGTTTAAGACCAGCCTGGGCAACACAGGGAGACCTCATCTCTAAAAAAAACTAAACTAAAATTAAATTAAATTATGTTATCCCAGAAAAGTGCACTAATATCCAGAGGTTTGGCTCTGGGAAAACTGTCCAAACTTTGCTTTGGGGCTTAAAAGTCACATTCTTGAATAATTGATTCTTCGATTCCAAAAGGCTTACCTGGGCAGTGCACATTTGTGGAAAGATTCATCTCTGAGTGAGGCATTCAAGATAAGGATGTCTATCAAAGGAAGTGACTTTTGTGTATGAGTGTGTATGTTCATCATCCTTAAGGTCTGGAGCCCCTGAGAAACCTAACTCTGTTTTCCTGTTACCCAAATAAACACAACGGTGTGCTCTGCTTTCAGCTGTTTATGGGAAATGGCTTCGTGGGATAGACGATTTTCTTCCTAAGCATCCTACTTTCTGCAAGATTTCAGCAGGACACAGATATTTAGTCAGGTCACTTAACTCCTAACTTCCACTGCACCCTCTCACCTCCACATATTTTGCAATTACCAAAGAGAGTAATTTTTTCTGCTGGGCATGGCTGAGGTCAGGAGTTTGAGACCAGCCTGGCCAACATGGTGAAACCTCGTCTCTACTAAAAATACAAAGATTAGCTGGGCGTGGTGTGGGCACCTGTAATCCCAGCTACTGAGGAGGTGGAGGCAGGAGAATCACTTGAACCCAAAAGGTGGAGGTTGCAGCAAGCCAAGATCATACCACCACACTCCAGCCTGGGCAACATGAGTGAAACTCTATCTCAAAAAAAAAAAAAAAAAGAAAATTTTAGAGTAATTTTTTCTAATACTTTCAGATATGGAACAAATTGTCAAGCCCCACCACCCTGCCTTTTTTCTGAGACAGGGTCTCACTGTGTCGCCCAGGCCGAAGTAGTATGGTGGCACAATCACAGTTCACTGCAGCCTCCATTTCCCAAGGTCAAGTGACCCTCCTGCCTCAGCCTCCCAAGTAGCTGAGACTACAAGCATGCATCCCACACCTGGCTATTTTTATTTTTTTGTTGTCGTTGAGACGGGGTGTCACTATGTTGCCCAGGCTGGTCTCAAACTCCTGGTCTCAAGCAGTCCTCTCCTCTCATCCTCCCAAACTGCAGGAATTACAAGCATGAGCCACTGTGCCTGGCAAAACCTAGTTTTTCACAATTATCTCTTTAAACATTTTTTTGAGTAAGAATAGAAGTAATTCACAAAACAAGACAGATGAGGAGTCTTTTTTCTCATCATATTTACTAAAAACAAAGAAAGGAGGCCAGGCACAATGGCTCATGCCTGTAATCCCAGTACTCTGGGAGGCTGAGGCAGGCAGATCACGAGGTCAGGAGATCGAGACCATCCTGGCTAACACGGTGAAACCGCATCTCTACTAAAAATACAAAAAAAATTAGCCAGGCGTGGTGGCGGGCGCCTGTAGTCCCAGCTACTGGGGAGGCTGAGGCAGGAGAATGGCGTGAACCCGGGAGGTGGAGCTTGCAGTGAGCCGAGATCGCGCCATTGCACTCCAGCCTGGGCGGCAGAGCGAGACTCCGTCTCAAAAAAAAAAAAAAAAAAAAAAAGAAAGGAAAAGGTGTCCAAACATCAGGTTGCTGTAAGTTATAGCAAGTCAGCCAAGACCTCTTGTAAACGCTAAAACTTAGCTCTGACCGCCTTAACGGAAGGTCTTGAAATTCTTCGTGTATACAGAAAGCCATTCAGGAAGCCCACCTCCTAACAGCAGGGGCTAGTGACAGGACGTCTGTCTGCAATAATCAGATGATTCAACAGTCACCAATTCTACCCCCATCAGAGGGAAAACTTATGCCAGAAGAACAGATGGCCCAACCTTCCAAGTGACCTGTGAATAGATCAGGAATAAGACAATAGTCATAAATTTAAGTTAGCTTACTTAACTTAAACTGATTGTACAGGTCAACTAGTACAGTAAACACTAGTATTTGGTAAGCACTCAGTATTTTGATAAATACATTCAGGAAAAAATTTTTTATTTCAGATTGCATTCAGAGCCCAGCACTAGTGATCACTGGCAATTAATTCAGTACACTCGCTAAAAATTTTTTGGATTTGTACAGTACTTACGTAAGTTTGATTACCATGCTCTCATGTGTTTGCCATTTTTAAACACAGTTTTGAGATGAGGACCCTCTAGGCCATGCCGGCGTCTGGTTTCCTGAGACACTCACTCCAGGCTTTCATTCCCATCTCAGAACCCAGTCACTACCACTTACCCTACTCTTTCTTCCATGTTACCATGCCACTGCCACTTCGCAGGATTGCAGAATAAATTCCACAGAAAGTTCTAGGCCACTTCACTAGGCTCCTAGCTGAGCCACTCACCTCCACCCTTCTCAGAACCCTTAATTGGCTTCTACCTCCCATCAGAAGAAAACTGTTACGCCGGCCTGCAAAGTCCAGCATGCTTTGCCCTCCTTCTCTTAGAACCCCCATCCTCATTCCCTCCTCTAGCTATTCTGGCTTCCTTGCTGTTGCCAGAACACACAGAGCAGCCTCCTGCCCTTAGGCCTCATGCCTTAGGGCCTTCAGCATCCCTGTCCCATCTTCCCCGTGCCCTTCCCCCAGGCAGCCGTGCTCTGGAGGCTCCTTCAGGTCTCAGCCTCGTGTTGCTTATCAGAGAAATCCTCCTGGACCATCTCGTAGAAAAGGCCTTGCCAACAGGTAGGATTCTCTCCGCCCCATCCACACCTTCCAGCTCATCTGGCCACACTCTTCCTCTTAGCGCTCATCACCCACTGATGGGCCTCGCCTGTGTGTTTAGTGGGATTTTCTCTGCCTCTGCTTTGCTTCGTGCTGTATCCTTAGGGTGGAAGTAGGGCCTGGCCCACAGGGGGCACTTGGTATTAAGTGAATAAAAAGCATTCATTTGTATTAAACATAAGTTGTAGGCCCACTAGGTTAAAAAAAAAAAAGAAAGAAAGAAAGAAATAAAAGGTCCATACCTTCTACGAGTGTTCCTGTCTTCTTAGAGCCCTGGGGAAAGGCTCAGCGTCTGGGCTGAGGGAGGAGGACATTAGAAGGCACAGAAAGAGCCCTATGAATGAACTGCCTTCTCAGGGTCCGCAGCCCCTCTCTGCTCCCCACTCACCAAGCTCACCACACAGCACTGAAAGGTAGGAAAGAGCTGGAGATTGCAAATGACAGATCAAAGAATGTCACAGAAATTCAGGAATCTAGACAGTATCATAGCAGAAAGATTTGAAAAGAGAAAATCTGGCCGGGCACAGTGGCTCATGCCTGTAATCTCAGCTCTTTGGGAGGCTGAGGCGCGTGAATCACGAGGTCAGGAGATCAAAACCATCCTGGCTAACATGGTGAAACCCCATCTGTACTAAAAATACAAAAAATTAGCCGGGCGTGGTGGTGGGCGCCTGTAGTCCCAGCTACTTGGGAGGTTGAGTCAGGAGAATGGCATGAACTGGGAGACAGAGCTTGCAGTGAGCCAAGATCGCGCCACTGCACTCCAGCCTGGGCAACAGAGGGGTGCCTCTCTTCCTCTCTAGACACGGCCATTAAAACCCATTTTTTTTCTTTGAGACTCTGTCTCAAAGAAAAAAAGAAAGAAAGAAAAAAAAAATCTTACCTGAAGGCCGGAAAACGCAAAGGTCACACACAGCTCCCAAACTGGAAGCAGCACCTAAGGGTAGCCCAAAGTCAACGGCAGAGTGATGGGAGGAATGAGACACCCGATTCAGAGTGTGAGACAGAAAGCAGCCCCCATCCAGAGTAGGGAAACAATGATGCTGATGTCATCATCGACAATGGAGGCAATGGGGTGGGTGAAGTGAAAAAGGCAGCCATCATCTTAATGCCTAATGTGTACACAGCACTTTACAGTTTAGAAAGCACCAATACAGGCTCACTTCAGCAGCACATACACTAAAATTAAAACAGCAGAGATTAGCATGTCCCTTGCACAAAGATGACATGCAAATTCATGAAGCATCTCATATTTCAAGAAAAGAAACGGAAAAAAAGCACCAATACAAATGTGGCTTTGTTAATTCACATAGAAAGACAGTATGGTGTGCAATGATTAGCATTCCCATTTTACAGGCAAGGAAATCAAGGAAATCAAGGCTCAGAAAGGTCAAGTGATTTCTTACCCAAGATTACACAGCAAGCAAGTAGCAGAGTTGGAGCTTCAGGGGTCTTACAGCTCCAAGGACTCCCAGCCCTTTTAATCTCCCAATTCCACACGAACTTGATTACCAAGTCCCCTCTCAACATGATTAATAGGAATTTACCCACATTAGGCTAATGACTGTTCAAAAGCAGGCTGCCCCTCTTGAGATCCTCCAAAGATTTACTCCACAACCTCTTTACTTGGAAGAAATTCGGTGTTCTCTGAGCCTTCTTAGGGTGCGCAAAAGCTGAACTCACCAAAGGGAAGTCAAACCTAAGCCTTTTATAAAGGTTGCCTCAGGGCTCTCTGGGAACCCACAGTCAAGTAGCTGCAGAATAACTAAACAAAGCTGCTAGTGAAAGTGTTTCTGTGTGAAGATGCACCCTTTGCAAAAATGTTCACTACAAGGACCCATATTTTTCAATAAGCACCTTCAACATGTCATCACCATAGTTTTTCATAGAAACTTGGTTTCAGAAAACCCGTGACAGGTTCATTGAATTTATTAGAACTGCATTCTTCACTTGAAAATATCTTACATGCTATAAAACATTTTAAAAACCCCGAACATTCATAAATCCATGACGATGTTGTTCTGCTTTTTTCACCAGCAGGTAGATGTAAATTGAAAGAGGGGGGGAAATTTGCCCTGGTGTTTCAAGAGGTCCAAAGCTGGGCCCTTCCAAGCTCAGGAGGGAGAAGCAAGTGAGAGAAATAAGCTACTCTCCTGGAAATACTGCCAGGCTTCCAGGTCCCTGGCTTCTGGGCTTGGTTAATAAGAACAAGCACACAGGCAGCCTTGAGAAAGGGCTGAGAAAGAAAAGACAGTTCCAGCAGTCACAATCAACACCTTGAATTGCACTGGAAGTAGATGGAAAGTCAAGTCTGACACCCAGCACTAGCCCAGGGTACTCCCTGGGCAGCAAACTCTTGGCTCTGGGCATCAGCTGGTGCTATGGGAGGCCCCTTTCCTCTGTGGAAGGCTTGGAGGGGGTCAGAGGAGGTAACCGGGCTCTGGGGCTGTGCATCTGTCCTCTAAAAGGCAGGGGCAACCCCCAGATCCAGGGAAGCAGCCAGCCCTGGGACAGAGCAGGGGTGCCTCTCTAGACATGGCCATTAAAACCCACCGGACACTCCCCCGGGATGTTTCTTTCCTTCTGCACAATGTCACCTCCATCTATTTAGATTGAGTATTTTCCAGCCTGCCTCGAGCCAGCCAGATGTTGCCTTTCAAAGAGTATGTATTTTTCTAATTATTTCCAGGAAAAGCAAAGAGTCTTCAGCCACTGAGGTCTGCCATGGAATTTACTTTTCCCCACAAAGGGCTGCGGGTCAGCCTCTGCCCATTGCTCTCAGTGGGCACACAGGAGGGCAGACTCCAAATCCCTGCAGTCAATGAATCCTGTTTTGAAAGAAACTCCTTGGCATCAGTAAAGAGTTAATTCGCCTCCCAGGTTTTGCATTCTGTTTTCTGGGTTTGGGAGGTGGTTTTTAACCTCCTATTTCTTTGCATGGAACTTTACTGTTGTTGGGGGCGGGGAAAGCATTTTAAACACACCTCCATGCTTGCAAAAACAGTATCATTTTCTTAGCGGCAGAGTCTTGGCCCAAATGCTTCCAGGAAACCAGCACGTTGTCCTGGGCCCCAAAGAGGGGCGTTTCAACCTGGCTGACAAAGCTTAGCATGAGTCAGGGGCAGGCTGGTCTGGCCAAGACCACCATGGAGGTTGCCACTGAGCAGACAGACCCCTTCGTCAATAGCTGGCAATCAAGGCTCCTTGAAAGACTTCCCTGACATCAAGTCCTGGCAAGCACTGTGGAAAGTACAGCCTCCAAACGATAGCAAAGGATTCGATGGTGGCCTTTTCTGACATCATTTGAACCACCACCTCCAATTTCTCTAGAAGATTCAGAAAAGTGCCCACCCCTTATATTTTCATTTGAAATAATGCATATATGCAGTTAGAATCTCCGATGTCTTCTGCCTGCTGTCTTGTCAAAATGATTCAAGCCTGTAGCCCTAAACCCCTGCACTGAGGGCTGGGAAATACCTTCCTGGGGGTGAGATGGCAAAAAACAAAAGGTCCCCAGGAGTAACTTAATCTAAGGCAGAAAAGGGCAGAGGTCAGAGCAGTTGAAGCCTTTGAACTCTTTACCTCAATGCCATTGGGTACTTAACTTGTCAAACACTTACCAAGCACCTACTATGTGCAAGTCACTGCACCTTCAAGATGGTGTTGGAGACACACTGTAAAACCAACAGAGAGCAGGGGTATTCCTTGGGTTAGGTTCTGCTGCATGTAATGGAAAATCCAAAATAATTTTGGCTTAACCAATAAGATAGAAGTGTGGAGGCAAGCAGTCCAGGGTTGGGATCATGGCTCTGCGGTCATTAGGGATCCAGGCTCCTTTCTTTATGCCCTACTTACTTAGAGCATGGTGTGCTAGTCCATTTGGCATTGCTGTAAAGGAATACCCAAGGCTGGGTAATTTATAAAGAAAAGAGGTTTATTTGGCTCACGGTTCTGCAGGCTGTACAAGCATGGTACCAGCATCTGCTCAGCTTCTAGTGAGGCCTCAGGAAGCTTTCACTCATGGCAGAAGGTAAAGAGGGAAGAGGCATGCCACATGGCAAGAGCAGGAGCAACAGAGGTGCCACACTCTTTTAAGCAACCGGCTCTCACATGAAATAGAACAAGAACTCACTCACTCACCATGGGGAAGGCACCAAGCCATTCATGAGGGATCTACTCCCAAGACCCAAACACCTCCCACCAGGCCCCACCTCAACATGGGGGATTACAATTCAACATGAGATTTACAGGGGACAAAACGCCCAAGCCATATCACGTGGCTTCCATCTTCATGGTGACCTCACGATCCAAGATGGCTGCTGGACTTCAGCCATTGTGTCCATATTCCAAGCAGTACATAGAAGGACAGAGAAAAAGAAAAAGGGTACATTACCCACAGAAGTCAGTCCCTGGAACCTTTCCACAAGCCTTCGCATTTCACTTACTAGAGCTTAACTCACTAGCCCATGAACAGGAGAAGAGGAGGCTTGGAAATACTGTCTTTTGGCGTGGTACACTGTATATCCTCCAAAAAAAATCAAGCTTTTGGGTACTGAAGAAGAAGAGGAGAAACAGGCACCGGATATAAAATTAGCAGTCTTTACCACAAAATGCGTAATAAGGGAATTTGAGAATGAGCCAATTTGGAGCGCTACTAAGTTCAGAAGAATTGGTAGTAGAAAAAAGGATAGTTATTAAAGGATGAAGGCTCAAATGAAATTCTTCTTCAAGGACAACTAAACACTTCATCAGGTTGAAGCTGTTTTGAACAATTTTCCAGAACCATCCACCTTTGAACTGAACATTCGAGGTGGCAAGGAAATGTCTTAGGCATGCTAGAACTGGGGCGCCAGCAGAATCACTTGGGAACTTTTTAAAAATTCACATCCCTGAGACCAATTCTTGGAAATTCTGATGCATGGTTTGGAGTTGAGGCCTAAAATTCTGCATTTAGAAAAGAAAAAGGCAGCTGGGCATGGTGGCTCAATGTATACATCATCCAATTCTACTTCCAGTAATTAACTCTGACCAGAAGAATTATACACACACATCATAGAGTACAAATACTTATATATGAGGTATTTATAATAGTCCAAATATCCATTAATAGAAGATTGGCTAAATTATGATAGATCTATGCCATAGATATATGGAACACCAGGAAGTTATTAAAAACAACCAACAAAAATTTATATACACAGCCATAGAAAGTATCCAAATATATTGTTAAAAATACAAAAATTAGTACCAAAATAACATAGAGTAACCCCATCTCTCTAAAATAATATAAAGTTACAGAAAAATCTAAAAAAGTTTATCAAATCCTTAAAGAGTAGTTATGACTAGAGATGATAAAACAGAGTACCTTTCATTTAAATAACATACTTCTGTAATGCTTCAATTTTCATTGCAAACAGGCATTTTTTTTTTTTTTTTTTTTTTTAATTTGAGACAGAGTCTCACTCTGTCGCCTAGGATGGAGTACAGTGGTGCAATCCTGGCTCACTGCAACCTCTAGCTCCTAAGTTCAAGCGATTCTCCTGCCTCAGCCTCCCAAGTAGTTGGGAATACAGGCAGGCACCACCACATCTGGCTAATTTTTGGATTTTTAGTAGAGACAGGGTTTCACCAGGTTAGCAAGGCTGGTCTCCAACTCCCGACCTCAGATGATCCGCCCGCCTTGGCCTCCCAAAATGCTGAGATTAGAGGTGTGAGCCACCATGCCTACACAAACATGTATTATTTTTATAATAAGACAGAAAAAAAGTGACTGGAAGCTCAAATGGGCTTTGAGCATCCAAAACTGTGTGTGCTGCGAAGCCTACCATTTTCTTTTTCGGCAACAAGCTGTCTCAAGCACAGCACCCAGCAAAAAACACAATTCAAACTCAGCTTCCTTCACATACAACTTAACACAGATGGAAGTTATAATCCTTAGCCCAAAGCCAAGCAGAAGCAACAAAAGCATGAGCTACTAACAGTATCAGTTACAGAAAGTGACAAAAGAACCACAATAAGCAGTCATAAGAATGAGAAGAGGCTGGGTGCAACGGCTCACGCCTATAATCCCAGCACTTTGAGAGGCCGAGACAGGCCTGAGGTCAGGAGTTCAAGACCAGCCTGGCCAATATAGCAAGACCCCCATCTCTACAAACAAAAAATTTAAAACTTGGCTAGGCATGATGGTGCACACCTGTACTCCCAACTACTGGAGAGGCTGAGGTAGGAAGATGGCTTGGGCCCAGGAGTTTGAAGCTGCAGTTAGCTATGATTATGCCACTGCACTCCCACTTTGGTGACAGAGTGAGACCTCATTTAAAAAAAAAAAAAGGTATTAGAAATACAGCAATTTCTACAGCTATATAGTGTAGGAACAAGGAGACTTACATACCTAGAGCCTCTAAGGATATCTCCAATAACAAACAAGATTAATAAGAATGAAAATAGTGAGTTTTATTTAGGGTCTAAGTTTTCATAGAGATGGGGTCTCACCATGTTGCCCAGGCTGGTCTCAAACTCCTGAGCTCAAGCAATCCTCCAGCCTCAATGCTGGAGGCTCCCCTCCCAAAGTGCTAGGATTACAGGCATGAGCCCCTGCACTCGGCCTGCAATCCTCAATGGACAGATTCCATACTCCGCTCTGAAGATAAAACTCAGAGATCTGTACTCATTGTCATGAAGATGTAAAATCAGAATTGTAGCACTGTCCATTTCTTGTGTCTTTCTTGTGTATTTATTTTTCCTATTTTCCCCATACAGAATTTTGTTAGCAAAAAAAAAAAAAAAAAAACTATAGATGACCTGGGTCTTCAGGTGATTAAGCATGGCTTCAAAAAACAAGATTCTACTTTTCAAAAACTAATCAACCAAAATTGTGACCAATAATACAGAGTATTCAAATATGGACTACAATTAGAATTTGGGGATTAAATTAAATATTAAAGAAGTAGAGCGTGGAATCATAGTTATGAGAGGCTAGGAAAGGTAGGGAAGAGGGGAGGATAGGAAGAAGTTGGTGAACAAAGTTACAGCTAGATAGGAGAAATAAGTTAATAATTTATTGCACATTTTCAAATAGCTAGAAGATAGATTTCAAATGTTCACAATGCAAAGGATTGACAAATGTTTGAGGTGATGAATATATTAATCACCCTAAAGGACTTCCCTAAAAAGCCCACCTTCTATCTTACTGCTTCCTCCACCCCTCTGAGCGCTTTATATAAATCCTAATTTAGCCAATCCTCTATTAATGATCATCACACACTGTATACATATATCAAAATATCACTTTGTTCTCCCATAAATATGTACAATTATGTGCCAACTAAAAATAAAAGGAAAGAAGAATTTATGAGAGCAAAAATAAAATTTAAAGGGCGTGGATTTTCAAAATAATAAATTTTTTAAAAATATTCATGGTTGAACAACAAAAACATGGACTTAATGCATTTGGAGGAAACTTTGGGGCAATTTTTGTTAAAAATACAAGGCCTCTGCACCAAATGATAAAGTACTGTGTTCTCTATTCAAAATGCTGTTCCCACGTGTTAATCTTCAAGTGGGTTAAAACAATAGAGGTATATGTACCTTCCCAACAACCTGCCGGTTTGAGTAAACTCAGTTTACACCATGACTCCAGCCTGGTTTTCCAATATGCTCAGTTATTACGTTTGAAAGACTGGTTTTTCAAACAACACGCTGCCGCGAGGATCCCACTTTCCCACGGTGCCAGCGTTTGCTTCTCTGGGAGCCGGAGCACACAGTACTTCCCAGCACTGCAGGACCAGGTGCATGGCAGGCACACAATAAGAGCTGGCTTCCTTTCCCCTTTCCCTCTTCCTCCAAATAGAACAGGAAAACGGCGATATAATACAAACCTATAATACCACTTATTCTTTCTTCCTAGGCTTCTATTCATCGTTTTCCTATTTCATTATACGGCCATCCAAAATCCCCATTAACAGTAACTTGCTTGCAGGAAACAACCCCAATTTGCATTCAAAGAACAAAAAAGGAAAGAAAAGCATATATATATATATTTAAATATATATATATATGTAAATAAAAGCAGAGGGGAAAGAGGAAATATACCCAAATATTAACATGTGTTTATCTTCATGATAGAACTGAAAAGTTTTTAATTTTCATCTTACACTTTTCTGTATTTTCCAAATGCTTTACAATAAGCATCTTTTTTTTTTTTTAATCATTACAATTAAAAGTAAAAAAAAAGATTGAAATTTAAATGGTGCTGGGTGCGGTGGCTCACGCCTGTAATCCCAGCATTTTGGGAGTCCGAGGCAGGCAGATCTTGAGGTCAGGAGTTCAAGACCAGCCTGACCAACATGGTGAAACCCCGTCTCTACTGAAAATACAAAAATTAGCCAGGCATGGTGGCACGCACCTGTAATACCAGCTACTCGAGAGGCTGAGACAGGAAAATGGCTTGAACCCAGAAGGCAGAGATTGCAATGAGCTGAGACCACACCATTGTACTCCAGCCTGGGCGACAGAGCAAGACTCCATCTCAAAAAAAAAAAAGAAAAAGGAAAAGAAAGAAAGAAATTTAAGTAGTACAAGGTGTTCCACTTCATATTCTACAAATAATAAAATAGTGATAAAGACTACATAATCAAGAAAAAAAGGCTCGTGACATGTCAAAGGACACAGGAATAACATAAAATAATCTATACCCCACAATTAAAACTATGGGAAAAAATTAAATAATAAAATTATCATGGGGGGTTTTTCTCCTTTTTCTGGTTTCTGTAAAGTGATTCTATTACTTTTATAATTCAAAAATTAGCTTGTGAAGCACTATAAAAATTAATGTATAAAATGTACATCAAAAAATAAGTAAGACATCTTAAGGACCCGGTCTTAGTAATTCGCAAGACGAGATACTGAGAGAGTTAGGATCGGGAGCATCCTAATTCAGGAGTCAGTAATACCATTTTCTCCAACACTGCCACTCCGCCAAATGGAGGCAGCCTCCACAAAGGCCTGCGGGTCCCCTGTGGGTCACAGGCTGATGATGGAGGAGAACCGTGTTGACTGCTTCATAGCAACATTGGCTCCCTGCTTCAAAGCCAGCAATGGTTTACAAATGCCACAGACTCCAGGGCTTTTTGACCTCAGTCTACCATCCCCTGTTCACTTCCTCCCTGCAGCTACATGGGCTTCTGGTCTGTTCCTCCTCACATGCCTATGGTTTCTTCCCCCCTAGTCTCAGGTTCAATATCACCTTCCCAAAAAGGCCTTCCCTAAAAAGTCCACCTTCTATCTTCCTACCTCCTCTACCCCTCTGAGCGCTTCTCACAGCTCTCCAAGGAGACATGATCCACAACACTGACCTTCGATCTTCTTGTGAAGATCAATGTAAATCAGTCCCCAGATCGTCTTCGGAAACCCCACTTCTCATCGCTCTGGGCTTTGCTTATACCAAGGCCTAATCATTGTGTCTTAAAAGCTATGAGTTGGTGTACAGCCCGTTCCTACACTCAGCTCTGCCACGCACTCACCACTTGACCTGAGCAAGTCTTTCAACATGCCTGGTGCCTGTTTCCTTACCTATAAAAAGAGGGGATTAGGCTCACTCATCCTGACAGCCCATCCCAGCTCTAACATTTCCACATTTCATGATTCAGAAATATCATGATAAAATATTCTCTCAAAATGATGTGCATGTAAACATACACACTTTTAAATCATAGCGAGAATACTTTATTACTTTATAGCATAGCAGTAACGTGCAACCTTTTGAGAAAAGTTTAACAAGCAGGTCACAGCCAGCAATGCGTTCTCTCATTTTCTTGCTAATCCAGTGAAGATGTGTTCAAATGACACATGTGAATGGCAGAAATGTAAATACCAAAGAAACCATATAATAGGGAGAAGGGTACAGACTTCCTCTCCTACTGCTAGCTGGGCAGTCTCTGCTTCCCTCCCTCTTCTCCAGGTGAAGAACCATGGGTTCCTTGGCCCTGTTACAGGAAGGAGCTCCAGCCATGTTTTCTCTCTCTCCCCAAGTAGGCCACACTCAAAGGCATGGTGATAGCTCCTTCCTTGTGTTCCTAGAATTCATAAGAATATGGCTGTCTCCAGCCAGGTGGACTAATGGTTAGTGTAGCCAGGCAGAGAACACTTTTGATGGCTTTATAGCAACATTGGCTCTCTGCTTCAAGGCCAGCAATGGTTTACAGAGACCACAGACTACAGGGCTCTTTGACCTCGGTCTACCATCACCTGTTCACTTCCTCCCTGTGGCTACATGGGCTTCTGATCCATTCCTCTTCACATGCCTATATTTTCATCCCCCCTAGCCTCAGGTTAAATGTCACCTTCCGGAAGAAGCCACGTCCCAGAAGACTGACTTCTTTCTGCAAGACTTTAGGGAACCATGCCCTGAACCCACAGATTGATGTAATCTCTCCCAGTGCTCCAACAGTGCCCTATGCATGGATTCTACATTGGACTATGATTATATGATTTCTGAGTCTTTCTCTTCTCCTGGACTATAAACTCCTAGAGGGCAGAAATCAAGTTATATTCGTCATTACGTATCAGCACAACACCTTTCAGATAGCTAGAGCACTGTAATTGTTAAAATTGTTATTACCAGGGTAAGTCTATAGGCTATGGAATCAGAATCCATATCAAGTTTGATACAATGCAATTCTACCACACACCCACCAGAATGATGGAAATGAAGATGATAGGCAATACAGTGTTGACACCAGAGCCACTGGAACCCTCTGCTAGGTGGGAGTGTAGAAAACAGTTTCACACGGTGGCTCAAGCCTGTAATCCCAGCACTTTGGGAGGCCGAGACGGGCGGATCACGAGGTCAGGAGATCGAGACCATCCTGGCTAACACAGTGAAACCCCATCTCTACTAAAAAATACAAAAAACTAGCTGGGCGAGGTGGCGGGCGCCTGTAGTCCCAGCTACTCGGGAGGCTGAGGCAGGAGAATGGCGTAAACCCAGGAGGCGGAGCTTGCAGTGAGCTGAGATCTGGCCACTGCACTCCAGCCTGGGTGACAGAGCCAGACTCCATCTCAAAAAAAAAAAAAAAAAAAAAAGAAAACAGTTTCACAGTATAGAACACAGCTCCACCCCTATTAAGACCCAGCAGTGCTGACCTAGAAATATACTCAAGGAGCCACATACATATACAAAGCATGTACAAGAATGAACACAATTAGGCATATGGCGGCTCACACCGATAATCCCAGCACTTTGGGAGGGCAAGGCAGGTGGATCACTAGAGGTAGGAGTTCAAGACCAGCCTGGCCAACATGGCGAAACCCTGTCTCTATTAAAAATAAAAAATTAGCCAGGCATGGTGGTGTGCACCTGTAGCCCCAGCTACTTGGGAGGCTGAGGCAGAAGAATCGCCTGAACCCGGGAGGCGGAGGTTTTAGTGAGCTGAGATTGCACTACTGCACTCAAGCCTGGGCAATAGAGGAGACTTTGTTTCAAAAAAAAAAAAAAAGAGAGAGAGAGAGAGAGAACAATTAATAACAGCCAAGAACCAAAAACAACCAAAGTCCATCAACAGTAGAATTACTCTCTGTTCATTCTTGTACATGCTTTGTATATGTATGCAGCTTTTTTTTTGAGATCAATTACTGAGGCATATTTGTACATTAAACTATACAATAAGAAATGTAGCAATATATTTAGCAATGAGAAAAAACAAATTATTGCTACACGCAAATCCATGTATTTCACATCAATGGATGAATTTCACAAACATAATACTAAGTAAAAAAAGTCAAATACAAAGAATACATACTGTATGAATATGATTCTGTTTTTATGAAGTTCAAGAACAGCCAAAGCTTATCTGTGGTGATAGAAACAGAATAGTAGGCAACTTTGTTGAAAAATAACAACTAGGGGAAGCACAAGAAAACTTCTAGAAGATTCTTTGCATTATAATTTATGAACTTTTTACTTTTAAAAAAAAAACGTTTAACTCAGTTTGTACCATAGTGCTAACCACTTAGCAGCTGCATGGTCTTGGGCAAACGTCTTAACCTTAAGCTTCAGTTTCTACATTTGAAAATGAGGATAAAAACAAAACCATCCCCTACTTGATGGGAATGTGATGAGAATTAAATTAGGCAATGCACGTAGAGTGCTTAACATAATGCCCAGCACAGGGCAGAGCCCAATATACAACAGCAAAAATAGCAGCAGCAAAGTTCTACTGATGTCTTACTTGGTACCAGGCACTGCTCTTAGCTTTAAGCCCTTAATCACTGTGCAATACACCTCGCCCATCTCCTGTTCTTATTAACAAGTCAAGGCCAGACGCAAAGGCTGTGACCTGGGCATTCAGTAGCCGTCTGTGCATAACACGAATCACAACATTCATTTCAAGAAGGATGAATCACTAGTTATGCTGCTGCTGAGGTTTCAAAGAAAAGAAACTGGCAGAAGTCACACATTGGGATTATTTAGCTTCAGAAAGCAAAAGCTGCTTTTTGCAGAAGCAGGAAGATTTTATTCTGGTAAAATCACTCATGTTGAATTGAGGACTCATTTGGGAACTGAAGGAACTTATCTTTCTTCCCTAAGGAAACAGAAGAGACAACTAACACTCTGTTAAAAGTTATTCATGTTGACTAGCTAAATTTACTACCTTTTAATGCAGTTCAGATTTAAAATTAAAATAATTGGGTTTTTTGGGGGTTTTTTTGTTTTTTTTTTTGAGACAGAGTCTCACTCTGTTACCCAGGCTGCAGTGCAGTGGCATGATCTCGGCTCACCACAACCTCCACCTCCTGGGTTCAAGCAATTCTCCTACTTCAACTTCCCAAGTAGCTGGGATTACAGGCACACACCACCACACCCAGCTAATTTTTGTATTTTTTAGTAGAGACAAGGTTTAACCATATTGGCCAGGCTGGTCTCGAGTGATCTGCCCACCTCAGCCTCCCAAAGTACTGGGATTACAGGCATGAGCCACTGCGCCCAGCCAGATAATTGTTTAAGTACATGCTTACTGTGTAGTGACTGAAAATGTTGCTCATGAAGCAAGGGGCTCAGATCATGTAAGATCTTCTCCAGTCACACCACTAGGAATGCTCCTGACTGTGGACACTAAGCAGGGTCAGATCTGGTTAGTACTTGGAAGGGAGATTACAATAGGTCATTTGTAACACTGATACAATAGCCTCCAATTTACAAGACTAACCTGTACATTTGAGAATGGGCTCAATTCTCATGAATTGTGGCTTCAAATAAGAAAAAGCAAACTGCCTGATTTTGAACCCACCCCCACCATTTACTAGTTAAGTCACCTTAGGCAAGTTACTTAATCTCTCTGTATCTCAGTTCCTTGGTAAAAATGGAATCGACAGTGTTATTTTAAGAACCAAATGAGCCAGGCGCGGTGGCTCACACCTGTAACCCCAGCACTCTGGGAGGCCAAGGCGGTGGATCACCTGAGGTCAGGAGTTCGAGACCAGCCTGGCCAACATGGAGAAACCCCATCTCTACTAAAAATACAAAAAATTAACTGGGTGTGGTGGCATGTGCCTGTAATCCCAGCTACTCAGGAGGCTGAGGCAAGAGAATCACTTTAACCCAGGAGGCGGAGGTTGTGGTGAACCAAGATCGCGCCATTGCACTCCAGCCTGGGCAACGAGAGCGAAACTCTGTCTTAAAAAAAAAAAAAAAAAAAAAAAAAAATGGCCCCCATGTGGAGGCACAGGCCTGTGGTCCCAGCTACTCTGTATGTTGAGATGGGAGGATGGCTTGAGCCTAGGAGGTTGAGGCTGCAGTGAACCATGATTGTGCCACTGCACTCCAGCCTGGGTGATAGAGTGACAAGACGCTTTGGCTTTTTTAAAACAAACAAACAAAAAAGTTAATACATGTTAAGTACTTAGAACAGTATCAGGCCCTGTTGAGTGACACAGAAGTATTAGTATCATTAATTTTTATTATACTTTCTGATGCAGATGCAGAATTCATGTAAAATTATACAACTTAGCCACAAAAACTGCAGATGTAATATAGACTATCTGAAAACCAGAGGAGGTTATATACTAAGATCATGTCAAGTGAGCATGACATTTGGTCTTTGTAGTAATATTTACGCACACACAGAAACGCGCTTTCTCTCTCTTTCTTCTCTGTCTCTCAAGATTTCTCTCAAGGTCTGCTCTGGAACATAACGTACCAATGATCTCAGGTTCTTTGAATCCCAAAATGATCCCCCAAAAAAGATAATTTAAATATTACTTTTCTTTAAATATTACTTTTCTATTACTTTTTTAAAAAGATTAGTTAAATATTACTTTTCTTCCAAGTATATCGAAGAACCCATTAAACACACACACGCATATATGTACACACACACCCCCACACTGAAAAGGTACACTTGTTTTTTGCATTTCAAAAGCACACTGGAATCATTCCACTGCACATTAGAGGAGCAAAGTGGATGGTGTTCAAATACAGACTCTTCACCCTGTAGCAGAGGCCTACTAAGCTTTTACATTTTCCTCCAATTGTGAACACTGAAAGCTTTTCATTTTGTTCCAAAGGAAATGATCTTACCACAGCTCAACGATACTATCATTGTCTGAATAAAGTGGGTATCCGGTGGCCATTGCAGAAGGTCTAAATGCTAAAACCCAAGGGTATAGAAGTTAAAAGTAACTCAATAGAAATGTCAGTTACAACATTCTTTCTTTTGATTTATGACAATCAAACTCAGAACCCTGGAGCAAGGGAATTAAGAAGAATATGGCACAATGTAAGGGTAGCAGTCTACATCCCCTCCTTCCACCCTCGCCATTAAAAAGGCCTTCAATACCCATTTTATTTTTCTATATGGAAGAGAATTATACTTGAAAATACCACCACACATAATTCTTTCGTCTCACCAACAGGCATATGCGCACTCTTCTATATATTCTATATTCCTGATTCACCAATACTGGCCAATCAGGTTGAAAATCCCTCTCTCACAACTGTCATCTGTGGCTTATTGCCGTTATCAAAGTCACATCATTTTTATGTATTAGTCCAAGGTATCAAAGAACTTTGTATCTCCTTTAAAAAAATAACTGTTCATTCTATACTTAGTAGATTTTAAACATCTAGACTCCATTGAAGCTACTCACTATTAACACAGTTAGCATGAGATAGTGGTTTCTTGCCTTTGCTCTACCCTCAGTTGTAAAAACCTTACACGGCTTTATTATCCAGAACCTGGGACAGTAGGCTTCAGTAGGAAACAGATGACGAATAGAAAGGCTCATACTGACACTGATTCCTTAGCAATGAATTAGATTCTGGGAGCTCAAGGAAAAAGTAGGAAATGACAGCCATATTTCTCTGCAAGATAGATTTCCAGCAGAACGGACTTTCTTGCTGACTCGAGCTGCTTGGTTGGGTTTCAGCACCTCATAAACTTGTGTTAGGTCTTGACCTAAACACTCATTCATTCTTCAAATGTGTATTTGTCTCTACTAGGTAGAAGATACTGTGCCAGGTACCCCAAGAAATTTAAAATGACCTTCTTTCACTCCTGGACTTCTCCCCCTCCCCAACCTCCCTCTAGGCCAACCACACACAGCTAAATGCACTCCTATCCTCTCACACCATGTCTCAGATAATGCCCCTGTTAGGGCCTTGGTTTCCTCTCTTTAATTTCTCCCACCCCTACTAAGAAAACACCTATCACTTTCTTTTGTATTATAAAGGTAATACACATTGTGATATTTACAAAATTCAAGCAGCCAAGAAGGGCACGAAATGAAAAACAAAATTTCATGAAATGAAAACCAAAACCACACCACCATCCCACGGCCCAGAAATAACCATATCTCTTGGTTCCAGAAATTTATATTTGCAATAAAAAATTAAGACTTTTTTTTCGCCATCTTACGGTGCTGAAAAAAATTAAGACTTTTATTGTAATGGTATCAGGTGGGGGGAAAAAAAGAAAATTTTGAAGGTCTTTATTTTTGCAAACAAAAAAATGGGATCTCAGAATGCATGCTGATTTGCATCTTTTCTGTGCTTTCCTCCTTTCCTGCCTCTGGACATCACTCTGAATAAGGAAATGATGGGTGGAGCAGCAACAGCCACACTGAGATCATGAGGGAACAAGCTTGAAGGCAAACATCAAACACTGAGGCGAGGAAAGAGGAAATAAGCCTGGGTCTTTAAACTAACTCCCCCAACAGCCCAAACTTTGGACTTGTTTACATGAGGTAACAAATGTCATTTTGAAATGTCTTATTTAAACTACTTGTTAACCACTTTTTGCTTTTTTTAGTCCTATGTGAACCACCTTCAATTGAATTTTGTTTGCTTGCAAGTAAAAGCAGCCCCCCTGCCAAACCGCTCTCTAGACAGAAGCCAGTGAATTTATAATCCCGCACACAGCACGTGTGAGAGTGTCTGTCTCCTCACACCCTTGGCTTTACAAGGTTTTGGTCCCTAGATAGAAGCCCAGTGAATTTATAATCCCGCACACACCATGTGTGAGAGTGTCTGTCTCCTCACACCCTTGGCTTTACCAGGTTTTGGTTCCCATCTATTCCTGGTGCATTTTCACTAGTGGCTAGAGCCTTTTCTTCCTCAAAGTCTAGCAGCTCTTCACTAAAGAAATGGCCCACTGCGGCCGGGCGCGGTGGCTCAGGCCTGTAATCCCAGCACTTTGGGAGGCCGAGGCGGGTGGATCACGAGGTCAGGAGATCCAGACTATCCTGGCTGACATGGTGAAACCCCGTGTCTACTAAAAATATAGAAAATAAGCTGGGCGTGGTGGCGGGCGCCTGTAGTCCCAGCTACTCAGGAGGCTGAGGTAGGAGAATGGCGTAAACCCGCGAGGCGGAGCTTGCAGTGAGCGGAGATCGCGCCACTGCACTCCAGCCTGGGCGGCAGAGCGAGACTTCGTCTCAAAAAAAAAAAAAAAAAAGAAAGAAAGAAAGAAAGAAATGGTCCATTGCAAAGCAGTAACCGCAAGGCTGCTTATCTTTGGCCAGTATTTCATTCATTCTAATTCGCCTGTGTCATCCCATATGGGCACAAGGCTCACATGGCTTCTTCCAAAGCAGACTGTGTCATCACAGGGCCAGAATATACTGTAACACATGACACCTGTCCGGACTCTGCTAGACTATGACAATCATGTGGAAAGATAGGCAATAGACTGGGAACAGGGTGGCCTGGCTCCCATCTGCCACTTTTGAGCTGCTTGGCTGAAGACAAGTCACCTCACCTCCTGAAGCCTGTTTCTTTGGATGTAAAAGGCAGGATCTGGAAGCTACAGCCCAGGGTCCTTATGAAGATTGGGACATGGTGCATACAGGCACTGATGCTAACCTGTCACTGACTATTAAAGGTGGGACTTAGGCTGAGGCAAGCCCCTGGCCTCCTTCAACACTGTGGTCCTTCTTTGTCCTCTTTGCCCTCTCAGCTTGTCACACTCCTGCCACCACAGTTGGCAGCCTGTCAGGTCATGATGGCTGACCCAAAGAAAATCAGGCCCATCCTTCTGCTCCTCCCACAGATAGGCAGCACTCCCAAAAGCCCCATCGCAGTGAATGGATATGATCAATATCCAGCCAGCTGAGAGGCAGGGCATGCCAGCTAATGTACAGGAAATGCCAAGGCCTGGGCTGGTACCTGCACCAAATGCACACGATTTTCTACCCAGCCAGCCTAGGTCTTCCAAGCTCCCAAAAGGCTAGTTTGGCCCAAACTACCCTCTTCCGTCTTATTCATTCTCTACCATTGTGAATGGAATTATTGTTCTCAGTGCCTTTCTCCTCCACATACATTTACCTTCTTTGCCATATGACTTCGAGTTACCTCCTACTAGAACGGGCCAGGTATACTTCCTCACCCCGCTGGTGTGGGGCTTGACAATGCAATTTGTGTTGGCCGAGGGAATCCTGGCAGAACTGACAATGGGCCGGTTATACACCAAAGCTCTAAGAGGCTTCCAGCATTTCTTCTTGCCTTCTTATGCCTCTGTAATCTGCCCAAGGCGAGCTGGCCCTGCATATTTGTCACCCCTGCAGCCTGGGCTGCTGAATAAAACACATGTAGAATAGACCTCAATCCAGATGGAAACCTGGAGTCTGGCTTGGCCAAGTCAAGCCCAGCCTGGCTCAACCAAACCACACCCAACCGACAGCTGAGTGAGGGGAAAATGAACCTTTGTGGTTGTAAAGAACTGAGATCTGGGGCCGGGTGCAGTGGCTCACACCTATAATCCCAGCACTTTGGGAGTTCAAGGAAGGTGGATTACCTGAGGTCAGGAGTTTGAGACCAGCCTGGCCAACGTGGCGAAAACCCATCTCTACTAAAAATACAAAAATTAGCTGGATGTGGCGCGTGCCTGTAATCCCAGCTCCTCGGGAGGCTGAGGCAGGAGAATCGCTTGGACCCAGGAGGTGAAGGTTGCAGTGAGCCAAGATGGCACCACTGCACTCCAATCTGGACAACAGAGTGAGACTCCATCTCAAAAAAACAAATACAAAAAACTGAGATCTGGGATTGCTTGTTACACAGAAATATTAAACAGCAAAATCCAATACAACCATTGTAAGAGCAAATATAACTAAGTTTGCCTGGCACATAATGACACACAATGATAAAATATTTACACTTATGTTAAGGAAATCTGAATCCATTTATCATTCAAACACATACAGAGCACTCCTATACATGAGGCACCAGGCAAGGCCCACAGGGCCCTGAGTAAAAAGAAAAACACAAAGGTAACCAACTCCTGCAGGTGTCTTTTTGGTCAAGCGTAACTCCAAGCTTCCTAAACCCTATTGGGGGAGAGGGAAGGGTCTTGTGTTGAAAAAGTGTGTGCTCATTTCATTCATTCATTTACTATCCTGGGTTAAAACACAAAAGGCATGAAATTCAGCATCTGTGCATTTAAGTGAATTCTTACATTTGTTGATAGCAGAATCTACTTTTTCTACAAATATACTATTCACTTAAAAGACAGTTGGAAACTACAAGTTTTTTGTTTGTTTTTTTGTTTTTTTGAGATGGAGTTTTGTTCTTGTTGCCCAGGCTGGAGGGGAACCTGAATCATTTTTAATGAACTCCTTGGTTCCACTAATCTTCATTTATTTGCTGAGCACACTGATGCCCCAGGCACGTCATCTGTAACTTTGCTAGAAAGTAGCACGCACATCATTCCTAGTTCCAAACCCCAGCTGCCCAGGTGCAGCCACTGATCACGAATTATTTTAAAGGAGAGTTGACATCCCCTAGTGCCCAAAATTTAAATTTAAAAAGGAAAAAAAAAAAAAAAACCTCTCTATAGTTTGATTCCAAAGTCTTCATTTTTACCTTTAGAATTTTATTTCATCTGCAAATGTGAAGATTCCTCCTCTAAAGGACAATGGAAAAGACAAGTTTCAGCCACACTCCTTCTTACATTCACCTCCTCTCAGAAAGTCATGGAAGACTCCCACATCTAATAGCCTTTGCCATGAAGTCTTTCCAACAATCTTTTGGAAGTCTAAATAAAATCTATATCCACTGGTTTGTCCTTCTTCCCACATTTATTCTCTCCCTCGGAGAACTTTAATAGATTTGCCAAAAGCATCATTTCTCCATATGCGAGTCATGTTTTCTTTACAGTCCAGTGGCATCACCCTGTCCCATGGATTGCACAAGGCTGCCAGGTATGGAAGCAAATTAGCTCTGATAACAAGAAGTATTTCTATGATTCTAACCAGGAACTCACCAAAGTGAAGTGTCAGTACAGTCATGAGAGCACACACATCGACAGCTCCCTCTGCAGACACTGCTCCGAGCACTAGACACACAAGAATTCATAGAACAGCACCCCGGAGCCAGGATTCAGACCCGGGCAGTCCAGACCCAGAATCCAGACTGCTACCTACCCACCTCTGCAGCCTCTACAAATCCCCAGCGCATGCCAGTGGCTCGGGGCTCCCCTCACCCTCACCCTCCTGTCCTCGTCCAGCACAACGAGAGTCCTCAGAAAAGCAGTACAAAGCAAAGACCACCCCAGAATTTTATTTTAGCTTTTCCCAGGACTCCTCTAACGACAACTCTGGAGTTTTCTCGGAAGCTAAAGCAGCCTGCTTCCTCTTCTCGGGGCCTATTGACCTCTCCAGAATCAGAGAAAAAAGTAGAGCCTCCGCCAGCTCTCAGGAGCCTGGCGCTGCTCTCCTAAATGCTTTAATCTCTGCCCACTGAAGCTTCCCCAACACTGCAGATGAGGTCAGAAGTGGGGCAGGATAACTGCCCTTCCCAGGTAGGGAAATGCTTCACCTCCTTCCAGTCCAGTCTCTCTCCCAGGAGCTGGTTTTACATATCTATGTGGCTTTCAGCCTTGCTGAATCTTCTACTACTGGCAGCTGAGGGGGGCAGGATAGCCAAGAATGTCCTCCACCCCCTGCCCAGCCCCCATCTCTGATCCCAGTCTGGGTCAATGACAAGCTACAAATCTGGCCCAGGCCTCCACCTGGAAATCTAAAGCAAAGGATATTATTAAAGTCACAGGTTAAGGATCACTCACTCCACAGCTCCTCATTTAGAAGCCTACAGTGGCGTCAAATGTAAACACTTCCCAAGAACGCTTTAAAACAGGGGGAGGTTTTTATTAAACGACTTAATTGAGGGCCACTTCTCATTGTGGGAAGCTTTTAAACTGATGAATAAAAGGGGCCTGGTGGTGTTTTCCAGACACTTGTTTTTAAAACCTGTCACGCAGTCACAGGGAAATGAAGCACCACTCAGGGCCCCCATGTGTGCTCCTGCCGCTAATTCTTCCGCAGAAGTAAGACACCTAAAAAGACCTACTCCCCAGCACCAAGAACCCGGCATGAGGGCTTCATTCCATATTCATTTCAAGGGTCATTAGAAGTACTGGATGGGAAAAGTGGAAAAAATAAGGCTGGCCAAGAACGATCAAAATCAATGAAGAAAGATACTTTAAAACTTGAAAACAGAGTTTTCATGACTTAAGAGAACCACAGGCCTGATGAAACTGAGGCTTGGGTTGCTCTGCAAAAAAGACACCAGGTAAAAAGTGGTGAAGTGCTGGTGCACGTTACAATACACAGATGACACCTTGAAAACATTATGCTAAGTGAAAGAAGCCAGATGCAAAAGGCCATCTATTGCATGAAATACATTTATACGAAATATCCAGACTAGGCAGTTCCATAGAAACAGAAATTAGACAAGTGGGCTCGTGGAGAAGGAGTGGCTGGGGGAAGGGAGGAATGTGGAGTGACTGCTCAGCGGGTCCAGGGTTTCCATTTAGGGGGATGAAAAAGTTTTGGAATTAGATAGTGGTGATGGTTGCGCAACATTGTGAATGTACTTAATGCCACTGCACTGTACACTTTAAATTGGTTAAAATGGAGACTTTATGCTGTATTTTACCACCAAAAAAAAAAAATACCAAGAACCAGAAAGATCCTTTCTCAGCTCCTAAATCAGGAGCACTCTCTTCATCTGAGTAAAAATACACAAGCTACAAGCCAACATCAAATATTATTTTACTAACAGCAAGTCATTTATTGAGCTGAGCTCGCATCTTCACGGCACACCTCACAGGACAAGTCGCTGAAGCCTCACACCCATCTTCAGCTGGGTGTTATTGTCGCCACTGTCATTATCCTCATTTTACAGGTGAGGAAACTGAGGTGCAACGGGGTCAAGTAGCTAACCCAGGGTCACACAACAAGCACGGGAAAAGCCAAAGGTTGTACACAGAGCAGCCTGTGAGTGGCTGACCTCATGCTGTCAACCACTGGGCCACACTGCTTCCTGAATCACATACCCTGCTGCAGGAACTGCTTGGGGGGCCTCATACCATGCCGATAACACTGATATTCCTTGACTGTTGAACCCCTATCATTTTTAGTGTCCTTGACTGAGTGATCACCTATGAATTGCATCCCCTGAAAAACGCCTTCAAAAGGCGTACCTTAGGAATCACACTAGCACATTCACATGCGAAGAGCTAGTTTCACACGTGCAGAGTCAGAGCAACATGATGAGATGGGAGGCTGACATGATTACCTACCTGTCCTTTAACAGGGGAGAAAAGCAAGGCTCACAGTCTGTAGCAGTGCAGGCCCCACTCCACCAAGGTCCTCCGCAGGGAATGGGTTTAACCACCCCAGAGGCTAAGCGGTTTCACTGGTTTTAGCATGGCTATTTATATGTAAACGATGCAAGCAAGTTTCAAATGAAGTTAAGGCATGCTTAATGGAGAGAAAAGGAGGTGTTCCCACCTCAGGGGCACCTGTGGGATAACCCAGAGGCATCAATAAAACGTTAAATTCCATTCTTTCCACCCTACTTAAGAAAGGAGGGATCTTTGTCCTTGGCCAATAGCTCCCTTAGATCAGAGATGTTAAAAACAGCTACCATTGTTTGAGGTTCCACTTTGCCAGGGTTTCTTAGCCTTGGCTCTACTGACATTTTAAGCCAGATAATTCTTGTGGGGGACTGTCCTTTGAATCGAAGGATATTTAGCAGCATCCCTGGCCTTGGCCCATTAGATGCCAGGAGCCATCACCACCCCAGTCATAACTACCAAGAATGTCTCCAGATATTGTCAAATGTACCCCCGGGTTGGGAGATGGGGGGAGGCCCCGTTTGAGAACCACTGTACTATGTCAAAGAGATGTGGCTTGACTGTATGTAGTAGGCATTACATCTATTTTACAGATGAGGAAACGAACCTGAAATGGAAGAGGAACCAAAGAGCCATCACTCCTAGTGATCATCAAATAGAGCTTGCAATCCAAGTAAGTGAGACCTTTATTGGTCCCACAGTGTGAAGAAGGAATGAAAATACAGGAGATAAAACAACTTTCTTTTTCTCTGTCGCCCAGGCTGGAGTGCAGTGGCACGATCTCAGTTCACTGCAATCTCCGCCTACTACAGGCATGCACCCCCACGCCCAGCTAATTTTCTGTATTTGTAGCAGGGGCAGGGTTTCACCATGTTGGCTAGGCTGGTCTTGAACCCCTGATCCCAATTGATCCACCTGCCTCGGACTCCCACACTGCTAGGATTACAGGCGTGAGTCACTTCACTCAGCCCAAGGTGAAACTACTTTCTACTGGCTCATGTATTTAAATGTTATACAGGAAAATGGATGGTGGACTTGAACCTTACCAGGTATTTGGTCCTCAACTGCAAAGAAAATATATTCTGCAGACCCTGATGACAAGAGCAGCTCCAAACAATGCATGGAAGTCTGAAGGGCCTCCTTTACTCACTCAATAGTCTGCAAGCTGGGTGTAGGGATGTCCTTCAAATAAGAAATGCTTTAAGCAAACAAGCAAAAAATGATTCACCGTGAGAACTTGAAATGCATACAAGACAGCATGCTTTTATCAAAAATTTTCTCCCGTTATTTTTGCAAAACACTCCCCACACACTCTCACTCTTAAGGTTTGTCTGTTTTTCTGTTTAGACATCACTGTGGCTGCTAGAGATAGAGGAAATACAAGGATGTCAAGTTTCACAACACTGTCTTCCTTCCTTCCACAAAGCTTTATTGAGTACCTATTTTCTACCAGACACTAGGTATACAAGGTCAGTAAAGAGGTCTCATGTCTTTAAAGGTTTGTTTGAAAGTTTATAGGAGTTAAAAAAAAAAAAAAAAAAAGAAAGAAAGAAAGAAAAAAAGAAAGTTTATGGGAATTCAGACACACAAACAAAGAGCACTGATGTTCTCATTGCTAAGATAAAGGCATATACAGGCCATCAATAATTTGTTGGAGAAATGCATGAGTGGGTGAGTTCAAGGAATGAATGAAGAGCAGGTGCAGCATTCAGGCCTCTGTGTTTAGAGAGATGGTAGCTGTGAGCAGAGCTCAGAGCTGGACAGCAAGGGTTTGAACCCCAGATTTCAGCACTTTGACAAGTTACCCAATTTCCCATGGCCTTGTTTCTCTCGCCTGTAAAATGGTTTTATGATCGTACCTATCCCATAGAATTGCTATAGTAAAAGCTCTAGGACGGGGCTGGAGGCAAATACTCTGGGAGCATTTGCTATTATGAGAATTTCTCATCTTGGGCAGGTCTCCTGGAAAGTGTCTGGCAACTGTCTCCCTCTTTTGTACCCCATCCAGCTGCCTCACACCCAGAAAGTTGGACTCAGGCCTGCAGGGAGAAGCAGTCATGCCATGAGCAAGCCAGGCCTGGAGAATCAGCTAACTGGCGCTTATCTCCCACCCCCTATTTCCCCTCTCCCTTCACCCTACCTTCTCCTCCCACCCCACCCCACTCCCCAAAGCTTATAGGTGGCCCCAGGCAGCACAGACTGTTAGGGCTGAGCCAGTCTGGCCACATCCAGAGCAAAGGCATTTAAGCCCTGAACCTGAAACTCACAAGTAAAAGAAATCTGAAGTTTGGGCTGGGCACGGTGGCTCATGCCTGTAATCTCAGCACTTCGGGAGGCCTAGGTGGGTGGACGGCTTGAGTTCAGGAATTAGAGACCTACCTGGGCAACATGGCAAAACCCCATTTCTACAACACACACACACACACACACACACAAATTAGCCAGGCATAGTGGCCTGCCTCTGTGGTCCCAGCTCCTCGGGAGGCTGAGGTGGGAGGATCACTTAAGCCTGAGCCTGGGAGGTTGAGGCTGCAGTGAGCTGTGATCACACCACTGCAGTCCAGCCTAGCCAACAGAGTGAGACTATCTCAAAAAAAAAAAAAAAAAAAAGGTCAGGTGTGGTGGCTCACGCCTGTAATCCTAGCACTTTGGGAGGCTGAGGCAGGCCATCCTGGCTACACGGTGAAACCCCATCTCAACTAAAAATACAAAAAATTAGCCGGGCGTGGTGGGGGGCACCTGTAGTCCCAGCTACTCAAGAGGCTAAGGCAGGAGAACGGTTTGAACCCAGGAGGCGGAGGTCTGGGGAGCTGAGATCGTGCCATTGCACTCCAGCCTGGGCAACAAGAGCAAAACTCTGTCTCAAAAACAAAAAAAAAAAAAAAAAGAAAGAAAGAAAGAAATCTTAAGTTTGTTAAACTCCGCCCTGCAATCCCTTTGCAAGCTATTTTCTCTCTCTTATCTCTCCATTCTTTATCAGGTCCTCTCCAGCACCTAAAGCTTTCACAGTAATCACCACTCTAAGTGAACGGTCCAGGTTTTTGATACTTGATTAGGGCAAGGAGAGGCTAATCAACTTTTCAGCTGCTGCTGTGTGATTCTGAGTAAGTCATTGTTTATAGAAAGGAAGATAAAAACCACACAGGCAAAAAAGGTGGGGAATCAAACCTTTTTTTAATACTATCAGCTACAAAAAAGTTCAAGGATATATATTAGTTCATAGGATATACTAGAACCTCTTCATGACTTTGAAAACTGGGCCATTTCTTTTTCTTTTGTAATCAAGTCAAAAGAGCCCCATTGTTGAGAATCTGACAGTCCTAGTTGGAATCCCCAAACTCCCAGCCTTACAGAGGAAGGGGCCCTCACTTGGAAAACGGGACTAACAACACTCCCATCACAGGACTCCTGGATAGTCCTGGTCACAGTCGTTCCTCTTCCCTGTGTGGACTATAAATTTGCAAGGGAAAACAGAGGGCCTGTATTGGATGCAATGAAACACAAAGATATAAAACTAAGGGAAGAGGTCAAAAACAAGAAAATTCTTGAGGCCAAAACTAGAGGTCATCTTACCTCAATCCTCCAGCAAAGAGATCAGTAACAGGAAAAGATGATTAACAATCAAGGAGCTGTACAGACCTAACACACTACAAAGCAATGACCTGAACGATTACGTACTCTACCAAAGCAAAGCAGAAATCCCTGTGATTGGGCAGCAGGGAAGAAACTCTGCCCTGTAAACAAAAAGGCTTCTGGCCAGGCTGGCAGAAATATTGCATGTTCATAACAAATGCTCTGTGCACTAATCCCAAACACTCCAACTCCATGACGACCCTCCACTAACTCCCTGGAAATGTTCCCTGGAGCTGATCCTTCTTGGGTTGAAAGATTTAGCTAGTGCCCATTGTAGTAATGAACATTCATTGACTAGCCCTGTTTTAAACTCATCTCTAATTATAACTCCATATGGCCTCTAAGCCCTTACTACCTGTAATTTTAAGAGCTGGAGGTAATTACTATGCAGTTAAGTTTTGTTTTTGTCGCAAGTACCACATAAACAGGAATTGGATGTGCACAGCTTCGTTTTACTATAGAATACCCAACACTGAATTTTGTTTTTAATCTCTTACCCAACAACCAATTATCTACAGAAACTCAGAGGTTTGCAGACTTTGAAGAAAGGTGGAAATCACGTTTCTCTAACCTAGGATGTGGGACCCGTTCAGAGCCTTTCTGGACAGCCTAATCTACCCTCTTCTTTAAAACACCTAGAAAAGCAGTAGTCCATAAAATTTCCCTTTGATCACAAGGTTGCAATGGTCTTTAGTGGAATACCTTCTCTTTAGGTCTGAACTGATTTACTATTTTCCTCTACCTCATCTAGTAGAGACTGTGATGGTAAAAAGAAGTTGTAAGAACACAATTTCTTTTTTTTTTTTTTTTTTTTTTTTTTTCTGAGACGGAGTCTCGCTCTGTCGCCCAGGCTGGAGTGCAGTGGTGCGATCTCGGCTCACTGCAAGCTCCGCCTCCCGGGTTCACGCCATTCTCCTGCCTCAGCCTCCCGAGTAGCTGGGACTACAGGCGCCCGCCACCTCACCGGGTTAATTTTTTGTATTTTCAGTAGAGACGGGGTTTCACCGAGTTAGCCAGGGTGGTCTTGATCTCCTGACCTCGTGATCCGCCCACCTCGGCCTCCCAAAGTGCTGAGATTACAGGCATGAGCCACCACGCCCGGCGGAGAACACAATTTCTTAATCAGTTCGGCTTAGAGGAGCAAGAAACAGTAGAGAGAACTTAGCTTTGTATTCAGACAGACCAGAGCACTCTCGAACTTCAACTCTGCCATTTTCTTTTTGTTGTTTGTTTCTAAGACAGAGTCTCACTCTGTGACCCAGGCTGGAGTGCACTGGCATGATCATGGTTCACTACAGCCTCAACCTCCTAGGCTCAAGCCATCCTCCCATCTCAACATACAGAGTAGCTGGGACCACAGGCACAGGCCACCACACCAGGCTAATTTCTGTATTTTTTGTAGAGGCAGCATTTCACCATGTTGTCCAGGCTGGTATTGACCTCCTGGGCTCAAGGGATCCACCTGCCTCAGCCTCCCAAAGTGCTGCAATTACAGGCATGAGAACTTTGCCGCTGTCAAGTACTATGCACCTTTGCAGGATTCAGCACCTCCTTGGACCTCAGTTTCCTCATCTGTAAAATGAGGTCACTGCCACCTGCCTCTCAGGAATGTAAAGGGTTTACAGTAATGAAAGAAATGTGCTGAGCGTGATACCTGGCACTTGAAAGACAGTCAATAAACAAATAGTAACTACTATAACCATGAGGTTATTAGCCCAATGGGTCAGCTATTTGGAAACCACCTACCCAAGGGAAAAACAGTGTGAAGTCCAGTTTTCAGCCTGCCCAAGGAAGCCTGAGCTAAAGCGACCATGGGATGATAAGAAACCAATGTCTGCCCATTGGCAGGAGAAATAACCACAAACCAAACCACTCGCTCCAAAAAGTGTGCAGCTGCGGCTTTCACACTGCACTTTGTATTCTCCTTCCAGCTCTGTTGCAGAGGTAGCCACTACTAAGCTTACTTTACCAGTTACTAATGTGCCAAACACGGATCCAGCCACATTCTCCATGAGCTTCCCACCCACAGCAAGTACCCCTGTTCAGCACACTCCAGAAGCAAAAGACACCTGCCGGAATCTGGTCTCCTTCTCCACCTCCCACCTCCCCTTTGCAAGATGGGTACCTGAGCCCTTCCTGCTCCTGGAGTCAGACACATCCAAAATCAGTCATTTGGTGTGTGGGCCTAATAGAATAAGCCTTAATGTAAACCCAAGTAAAGCATGTCTTATGCCTCCTGTGCCAATGAACTGATGAGGCATCTACCCAGGCGAGGCTAGCCAGGTGCCCCATAGTACCCCACAGGCTACTGTGTTCCTCTTGATTAGAAAAGTTCCTAACTTATTGCAACCCACGGTTTACATCCCCACCTGACTCAGGCTCCTTAAGGCAGGAACCTTATCCTGTTTACCAACAACTCTGGGTAATACATAGCTTTTGCTAGTAATAGGGGCATCATAAAAATGTGTTCGGCCGGGCGGGCGCAGTGGCTCATGCCTGTAATCCCGGCACTTTGGGAGGCTGAGGCAAGCGGATCACCTGAGGCCAGGAGTTCAAGAACAGTTTGGCCAACATGGCGAAATCCCATCTCTACTAAAAATACAAAAATAAGCCGGGTGTGGTGGCACATGTCTGTAACCCCAGCTACTCAGGAGGCTGAGGCAGGAAGGATTGCTTGAACCCAAGAAGCGGAGGTTGCAGTGAGCCCGAGATCACATCACTGCACTCCAGCCTGGGTGACAGAGCAATCATCTCAAAAACCAAAGACAAACAAACAAACAAACAAAAGACACCTTAGTGTGAATTTAAGATGAAGCACTCTCTCCCCCAAGGATATTGGCTTGAGGAATGGAGGAGGGTACATGAAGAGAGAAGTAAAGGTAAAGGGGGTTGCAACTCGGACACACCGGGCTGAAAACAGTAAGCCTTCCCTCCTCGGTAAAGGTCAGTCAACCCTGGTGCTATTTCCATCCCCCACCCCGTTCCCTTTTTTATTATTTTATTTTTTCCTTTTCCATTTTCAGGGTTTTCATGTCATAACTGGTTCTTGATAACAGCAATGTCACATGCCTGAAAAAAGTAAGCACTTGGTCATCCAGAGAAAATTACCCAATTTTCAGTTTCCCTTAAACTTTGTTTTCCTGCTCTGATGCCAACCTCCCAGTCATGCCACCGCCCTTTAGTGCCGAGATCAGAAGACGAAAAGAAAGGAAAAGCATACAATCAGTTAGATATTTTTAAAAGGTCAATGGCATCTCTTAGATAAATGGGTTCCATGGGGAAAGAGAGTTAGGAGGCCATTAAATTTCTTTAACTCTCCTTCACCCACCAGCACAAGCAAATTAAACAAGGGAAAAAAAAGGAAGCCAAAAGGGCAGTCAATTCTTAAGACAAACCAAAGGCCTTTTCTAGTTGCGGTATCCCCTTTCCCTAAATGGAAAAGTCTCTCACTAACTCTTTCTTCATATTTTTCTTCACTTACTTTATTCTAATCACTTTAGGATATTAGAGCTGCTACTCCAAAGTGAGAAATTGCAATAAATGTGCTTAGGCCCACATTGACATAAACTTTTTTTTTGGCGGGGGGCTGGGGGGAGGTCAAGTGTATTATTATATTCACAGTGTAACTACTGCTGTTCAGGTGTGACTTTTCAGACACCATGAATTCAACAGCATCCTCGAATAAGCATTTTTCTTTTCCCAATTGAGACAAGATTTGCAAGTTAACAAACCATTTAATAATATGGCTTCATTTTGTTGTCATGGTCTCTCACACACACACACACACACACACACACACACACAACAGTAGGAAAACACTTTCCATATGGTCTTGCTCCCCAAAGGCTGATGATTCAGGTCAGGGACACCCTGTAAGACCATGCGCTCCACGTAACCTCCATTTCAAGCCAGAGCCAAGACAATGAAGACGGCTCCCACAGGGTGCACACCTCCAGCAAGTGAATACAGTAATAGCAGCAGAGCATGGTCGTGGAAGTTGGAGAAAAGAGAGAAAACCAAGTGGGCAAAATTATGTCATTTTTGTATTTTTCAAAAGGAATGTTCTTTGGACGTATATGAGGAGCTAGAAATGAACATAAATGTTCTTTCACTTTGGCAAGGCATTCTTGAAAGAATGTCATCCCACTGCTAATAAAAATATAATATAGGCCGGGCACAGTGGCTCACACCTGTAATCCCAGCACTTTGAGAGGCCGAGGTGGGCGGATCACCTGAGGTCAGGAGTTTGAGAACAGCCTGGCCAACATGATGAAACCCTGTCTCTACCAAAAATACAAAAGAGTAGCCGGGCATGGTAGTGGGTGCCTGTAATCCCAGCTACTTGGGAGGCTGAGGCAGGAGAATCACTTGAACCAGGGAGGCGGAGGTTGCTGCGAGCCAAGATTGCACCATTGCACTCCAGCCTGGGTGACAAGAATAAAACTCCGTCTCAAAAAAAAAAAAAAAAAACCATAGAGGGCCACCCCCTAAGAAAAACTTAAAACCACTGATTTGTGGTCAGGTAGCAACATCAGGGTGGAAATCTAATACAAACATCATACTTGGGGTACAAAAGGAAATTAACCAAGATCCCAGAGACTATGACATGACTAACAAGGACAGTGAAAACACATTTTCTCAATAAAATATATGACCTAATTCAGCCAATATAAGCATGGTTACATTTTCCTTAGTCCTACTTCTCTATCATTTTTAAGATCATGTGACAGGTGTCTCAGGTGTCATCTCAGATGTGCCATGCTATACACTGTGTTCTGTCTGCAGGGCTTCATCATACTTCCAGAATAAGTTTAATCTACAAAAATGCACTTATGTTAACACAAATATCAACCACAAAACGTTAAGGATGTTGTTAGCGTTGGCTTCTTGAAGGAAAATTCCCCACATTTATGCAACTCCATTATCTATGTGGGGGAGTCTCGGGAAGGTCTCCAAGAGCTGACCAAACCCTAAAGTATTTTTTCTCCTTTTAATCTGAAATTATTTCTGAATATGACACGTCAAATTATCACTTGGTTTTCCCTGAATAGGACAACCCTGTATTATAACCTTGACCCTGACAAGGACTCCTTGGTTCTAATGCCTACACTCCCAGCTCCTTGGCAGAAAGGGCCCCGGCAGTATTGACTGTAAACAGAGAGGTAGAAACAAAGGGAACTTCAGTAAAGGCACCATCTACTGTCTAAAGTTGGAATGCACCAACCAACAGGTTCTTCAGGTGGAGAGGTGGATTAAGGAAGAGTTCAGAGGGCCTGAGATGAGTTCTAGATCAGGACTGATCTTTAGCCGTCGGAAGAGTGGCTGGTGGGAGCAACCAGCAAAGCAGAGGTTTTCAAACTTGTCTGCACATTAGAATCACCTGGGGCGTCTTAAAAACTCCATTGTCCAGGCTGCGACCCAGGGAAGCCGAATCCAGATCTCTGGGAGTAGGACACAGGCACCAGTATTTTTTAAGACTCTCCAGATGTGCAGGCAAGTTTGAGAACCAATGCCTGCAAAAGCATTCCCAGTGAGCCTTGAGCAACGTTTTGAGCGGCATAAGCAGAGTTGGGAGGGCAGCGGCCTTAGGGTGAAGGGGAACACACAAAGCAAATATTCAAAGTTTCAAAAATCCTGTGTAACTAACTCCAACATGACAGCCAATTACCTGTCTAGAGGCCAAACAGTGATGCAACTTGGAAAAGTCCCGGGGAGAGCCAGAATGTGTGCTCCAAGTGAGGCGGGGGCTCTCGGGGATGACCTGCTTGGGCGGTGCAGTGGTCGGGAGGATCCGGGAAGAGAGAGGCCACACGCCCCTTTTTGTTCCAGGGCATGGTCTGGCCGAGCACGCCGAGGACTTAGGTACGACAGGATAGGTCAGGGACTGCTTCGCGTGGGTCTCTCCCAGCTGTCACTAGAGCCGGAGGGTCCAGGCAGGGGTGCGAAGGCACAGAGCCCCTCTTCACTAAAGGGAGGTCCTGCAGGGCCTCCTCCCTCCCACCCCGCCGCGAGGCGGGTTCCCCAGGGATTGCCCGCATCTGTTCTGCGCCTGTCCTCGGCTGGGCGCGGCGCGGGAGTCCGGGTCGCACCTACCAACCCCAGGACCAGCGCGGCACCGAGAGCGGACGCCCGGACTGAGCACAGCGCACCTGGCTGAGCCCGAACGCCTGGGGGTCCCGCCGCCCTGGGCGGCACCTAGCATCCTGGAGCCCGGCTCCCGGCGCACACCCGCCCCGCTCCCGGTCGGAGCTCACTCACCGCCGCCGCCGCCGCCTCCGCCTCCCGCGTCCAGCTCCCGCCGCAGCCAGCAGAGCCCGGCCGGAGTGGAGGGGCCGCTGCGCCGCCAGGAGGCCGAGCGAGCCCGCGCCCCGCCCCGCAGCCGCCGCCCGCCCTCCCGGGAGGAGGGGCAGGGGCCGGCCGGGGGCCTAGACCCGCCGGGGCTGCAGCGGGCCCAACCCTCCCTTCGATCCGCCCGCGGCCGGTCGGGACGAACCTCCCCAGGCACCATCGCACGACCCGCCCTCTGCTCCGCTCGGCCCCAGGCTGCGCTTAGACTTCACCCTTCCCCGGAGCCGCTTGTCCTTCCACCTCCCCTCCGCCTTCACCGTGTGTATTTCTTGTCCCAGCCTCGGCCTCTCCAAATTCCTGGCCTCCAGGAAGCCCTCCCTATTTCGCGCTCCCAACTGCTCCGAGCTCAGTTTACTCCTTTCCCTTCCTTTCCCTGCTCAGTCTTTTTCCCCCTCGCTGTCAGAAACTTAAGGGATACCGCTCTCTGCCACAGCAAACCCACACCTATTTATTGAGCACCTACTATGTCTAGACACTGGTGGGGAGGGAATCCCACTTGGGCGGTAACAACAAATGTCTGTTTCTGTTGAAGAGACAGGAAGGTGGGGTGCTTCGTAAGGTGACACAGCTGGCGGTAGTAGGGCTGGGATTCCAATACAGTTTTTAGGTCCTTGTTTAGACCCACTCCACGGTAAACTGCGGCATGCCTCTCGCTAGCTGTGAGAACTTGGACAAAATGTTATCAGTACTAAACCCCAGTTTACTCATCTGTAAAATGAAAAGCTGGATACTCCATCAGCTATAAGGATTCCCTGAGAAAACAACTTTTTTTTTTTTTTTTTTTTTTTTGAGACGGAGTCTCGCTGTTTTGCCCAGACTTTAGTACAGTAGCATGATCTCGTCTCACTGCCTCCGCCTCCCGGGTTCAAGATATTCTCGTGCCTCAGTTGCTAGGACTACAGGTGCTCACCACTACACCCGGCTAATTTTTGTGTTTTTGTAGAGACGGGGTTTCACCACGTTGGTCAGGCTGGTCTCGAACTCCTGACCTCAAGTGATCCACCCGCCTCGGCCTCCCAACGTGCTGGGATTACAGGTGTGAGCCACTGTACCCGGCCCAACCAGTACTTAATACGCGTTTGCTGACATATTGAATGAAATAGACCCTTGAAAACTTAACAATTCAAAACAATATAAAAGGACTTGAAAAAGTAATTGGTTGGTGCAAAAGTAATTGCAGTTTTGCTATTACTTTCAATAGGAAAAGCCGCAGTTACTTTTGCTCCAACCTAATAATAGTGATTCATTGCCAGGAAAGAAAAAAAAAAAAAAAATGCTACTTATCCCAAGCGGGCAGCATGGTCAAGGGAGTCTTTTTGAAGGAAGCTGGATTGCACTATTCTCAAGCTAGGGGGTCTAGGTTGGGGAAGACAGCCAAGGTGGTGGGGTGTGTGAACAGCACCCAGAAGATGGACCAGCTTTCCTGAGCAGAGGCTGCCTGGGGCGGGGCACACATGCTAGAAAGTGGGATGAGGCATACTAGAAAGGTAGATGGGATCAGACAGTGGAAAAGGCATGAAATGCCAAAGTGAGGGGGCTCAAGGCAACCAAACAGTACTTGGACACCTCAAAATGACTGGAATGGAACCTGCATGCAATAGAGGGCACCTAAATGGCCCTGGAAACCAGATGGGGAAAACCCATAGCCTAGGAACCAGCAAAATCATGGGGTACAGGGGGAGTTGCAACAGGGAGGGACAGGAAAGAAATAATTTTCCAACTGGGCTTACGCCTGTAATCCCAACACTTTGGGAGGTCAAGGCAGTGGATCACTTGAGCACAGGAATTCAAGACCAGCCTGGGCAACATGGCAAAACACTGTCTCTACAAAAAAAAAAAAAAAAAGTGCATACACACACACACACACACACAAATTAGCCAGGCCTGGTAGCACGTGCCTGTAGTCCCAGCTACTCAGAAGGCTGAGGTGGGAGGATCAATTGATCCTGGGAGGTTGAGGCTGCGGTGAGTTGACTGCCCCGGTGGACTCCAGCCTGGGCAACAGAATGAGACTCTGTCTCAAAAAAAGAAAGAAAAGAAAAAGAGAGAGAAGGGAGGGAGGGAGGGAGGGAGGGAGGGAGGGAGGGAGGGAAGGAAGGAAGGAAGGAAGGAAGGAAGGAAGGAAGGAAGGAAGGAAGGAAGGAAGGAAGGAAGGAAGGGGAAGGGAAGGAAAAAGGGACGGGAGGGGAAAAGGGAAGGGAAAAGGGAAGAGAAGGGCTTTTCTTTGGAAGACCAGATATCTTGGTGACCAGATGTATGCAATGAGGGAGTGGAATTGGCAAAGACAAAGCTGAGGTTTCCAGGCTGGGTGTCTTGGAGCATCAGAAATAGGAACAATACGGAAAGAGGCTGCTTTTCAGGAGAGCTGCTGAAGGTTCTATGGAGCATGAAGTAATGGTGGAACTTTTTGGTGAAATGCCCCAGCAGGCAGCTGGGAAGTGGAGGAGTGTCTCTGGGCAGCATCCATGTGGAGGGTGAGGGGAGAATGAGGACCAGGATCCAGGAAAGGAGAGTGCAGCGCCTTCACGGAGGGTGGAGGAAGAGGAGGGCATCACCCAAGGGAGAAAGAGGAGGGTAACTGAGAGCTGTCAGGAAGAACCTAGGAGTCTTTGATGGAAGCCCAAGGGTGAGGGACTCCTGAAGGAGAGGGCAGTGCCGAATGTCATTAATCCACTTCTCACATGGGCCCTTCCCAGGATCCGTAGAGAGTGTGCACTCTGGAAATATTTGTTAACTATCAAAAAAAACATTTCATCAGCAACTTCCCCTCCCATACAGCTATTTCGCTGATGACAAAAATAAGGGGAGCTGTTGGAGGCAAAGACAGAGGTGAAAGAGATTAGCTACCAGAGACACTGCTTTCCACGCTCCCATTGTCGACATGAATGCTCAAGCCCCTCCCGCCTCAACTTAAAGCAGACACTTCCAGGGAATGCTTCTGAAAAACACCTTTGTTTTTGTTTTTATTTAATGTAAGTCTGGCTCCCTTAATTATGGTTTTTGAGCCTGCAGAAAGATTAGAGGGGGAACGGGGGGGTCAGTGGCAGCAACTTGCCAAAGAGAAGTTTCCAGGAGGATGAGTAGAGAAAAATCACCTCTTTCCTCCTCCAAATTTTCTATACATGAAATACATGATACAAAAATATTCACATAAGCACTACAGTATAAATGACATCTGAGTAGTGACACAGAATACAGGAAGGGTGGCAGAAGGGAGGCTGCAGCGTGGAACAGGTCTTATGGCATGCACTTGGAAGATACAATGCAAGGCCGGGCGCGGGGGGCTCATGCCTGTAATCCCAGCACTTTGGAAGGCCAAGACGGGTGGATCACTTGAGGTCGGGAGTTTGAGATCAGCCTAGCCAACATAGTGAAACCCCATCTCTACTAAAAATACAAAAAATTAGCCGGGCGTGGTGTACACGCCTGTAATCCCAGCTACTCAGGAGGCTGAGACAGGAGAATCACTTGAACCCAGGACGTGGAAGTTGCAGTGAGCCAAGATCACGCCATTGCGCTCCAGCCTGGGTGACAGAGTAAGACTTCATCTCAAAAACAAAAGAAGAAGATGTAATGCACATGGATAACAGAAAGAGTGTGGAGGGCATTTCTGGAAGGTGTGATCATACACCCAAGACAGGGAAACAGGAGGAAGTGAACAAAGCAAAAGATAGTACATGGTTTATTTGATTGAAGTGGACAAGCTATTCTGCTTGTAAAGAAAGATGGGACTGGGACGGACACCCAGGAAGAGGGCTTTTGCTTAGAGTCTTTGGGAAACAGGCTGCCTTAATATGGGTTGCCCTGAAGGGGGAGCCTGCGACAAGACTTGCCTGCCGGCGGTGTATTTAGGGTGATCCCTAGAAGCAGGAGACAGGGAGCAGGAAGAGTGGGACAGGGAAGGAGGAAAGACACTGTTAGGGTGTGTTAGTGACAGTGGTGCTGTATGCAGGGGGCCTGATTCCCCTAGGACCTCCTGGGAAGATGCTGAATGCCCCCCGAATTGACAACCTGAAGCTCAGGGAGCTGGAGTATTTTTCCAAGTCTTCAACAAAGACTGCTCCTACGTGCCTTACCCCTACTTCTAGGCTACTCACCTCCCATGCTGAGAGGGCTCCTTGGAACAAAAGTGCTCCCTTGTGATGGAAAGCTGTCAGCACGAAGTTGGTCTGAGTGTGCAGGGAGCTGTCCCAGCACGGATAGCTTCTGTGCCGCCAGGCTGCTGCCATGCCCATGGCTTCAAGCTCCGCCCCTGCTGTGCCAGGACTCCTTCAGGACCTGGTGCCTACATCATTCCACAGCCAGCAGTCTCTCCTGGCACTATCCCTCTACTCCAAGCTGTTGCGTGGTGGAGCAACTCCACCAAAACACCGATTCCCCATAAACAGGTTTCCCCAGAACCCCAGAGGTCAGATTTCCAGCAGGTTCCATGGGCATGGCGCCATAGAAACTTCTTTCCCCTCCAGTGAGACCCAGCTGTGTCCTCTCCAACAAGGTCTGGCTCTGAGCAGGAGCAGAGGGGAGACTAATTCCTTGGGTGCTCAATCTCATTTTTGGACTTTGCACACTTCCCACATGAAGTGAGGAATCTCAGTCTTAAACTGCTCACTTTTCAAAGTGTTCACTTCTACAAGTGTTGAGGGAAGAGAATACATCAAACACTCATATTAAGTTTCTGTTTGAACTTCTAGAGCCCCTCGGGCAGGCAAACTTGCTAGGCCTACGGAAAAAGAATCAAACCCCTTGGCAAGGTGTGGCAAGCCTCTCAAAATCTGGCCCCAGCTGGCAGATAAGTCAAGGAGAGGGCTATGCCCCTAGCCAGCCATCCACACCCTGGGCCTGCTGTCAAGATTCCTTCATCTAAAACACCCTTCCTTCTTGCTCTTTCAAGGTTTAGCTTAAGTCCCTCCTCCTCTAAGAAATCCTCCTCCATCCTCCCTTTCTGCCTTGTGGGGTGTTTTATTGTAGCACCTATTTACTTGTAATTCAACCCTTCCAACACTGTGAGTTTCTTAACTAAAGGGAACGGGTCAGATTCCTCCCTGAGTCTCTAGCCACTAGCACATAGCAGGTGTTCACTAAATGTTTGATGAATGAATGAATAAGCATGCTAGTCAGCACGCACACATGTAGCCAGTCAGGAAATGCCATTGTAGAACAGGTTTTGAGGTGAAGCTCACCTCTTGTGGCCAGGCCAGAGACTGGCCCAGCCCATCTGAATGCCAATAAAGACTTGCCCCATGGCCTTGGACTAGTAACCTAATCTCTGTAGCCTGGATCCCTAGGCCTGCAAAGAGAGGTGATATTTATTTACCTCATAGCAGAAGAAGTGAGACCTAATTAACAGTAAGTGGTCCGGCCGGGCACAGTGGCTCCTGCCTGTAATCCCAGCACTTTGGGAGGCCGAGGTGGGAAGATCACCTGAGATCGGGAGTTTGAGACCAGTCTGGCCCATATGTTGAAACCCTGTCTCTACCAAAAATACCAAATTAGCCGGGCATGATGGCATGCGCCTGAATCCCAGGTACTCAGGAGGCTGAGACAGGAGAATTACTTGAACCCGGGAGGCAGAGGTTGCAGTAAGCTGAGATCGCACCATTGCACTCCAGCCTGGGCGACAGAGTGAAACTCCATCTAAAAAAGACAAAACAAAACACAACAAAAACAGAAAAAAAATAAATAAATAAACCGTCCTAAGAAGCCTTTGGAAAAGTCACTGTGTATGTGTATAGTATGGAGGAAGGGAATGAAACCCAGTATGCCATTGCATATCCTTATTCTATGGGAGAGACAAGAAGATAAACTATTACTTTTTTTTATTCGCTCTAAAGGTAGCATACCCCATTATATGGTGGAAATGTTGAAAGAGGAGTGAAGTTTCTCAGTAAGAGAAAAACATCAAATAGCTTGAGTTTGACTCCATGCTACTCCTCCAGTATTTCCCCTAAGGGGAACACAGATTTCTTCCCACAGATACTTCAACGTGCAAGGTGAATGAAAAATCAAGAGAGAACCAATTGCAACATTAGAGGGATTCAGAATAGTCAAAAGTATTTTAGATACATTTTGTGGTCGGTTGGACCCCGGTTGGAGCCAAGCACGGCTTGAGTTTCTAGAAGCTTGGACTGCCAGTCTTACAGACTGAAGAACTTAGTATAGGAATGTCAAAGCTCTGCTGACCAGTGGAAGGAGGAATTTTCCAGAAACAAGGCAAGTTTACACTCACCATCCCCTCAGCCATCCCCAAAACACCAACTAATACTAATTCAATAAACATGCATGTATTAAATGTTATTGGGAATGTGTCCCTGGTTATGTTGAAACAACTCCAAAATTGAAAAGTCCCTTTCGAACCATGATTTCAGCAAAGTTGGGATAGCTCCAATTCCAAGTTTCAAAACAAAACCTTAGCCAGGCACAGTGGTTGAGGCCTATAATCTCAGCACTTTGGGAGGCCGAGGAGGGCAGATCACTTGAGCTCAGGAGTTTAGAACCAGCCTGGGCAACATAGTGAAACCCCATCTCTACAGAGAATACAAAAAAAAATTCGTCAGGTGTGATGGCTCGCGCCCGTAGTCCCAGCTACTCAGGAGGCTGAGGTGGGAAGATGACCTGAGCCCATGAGGTCTAGGCTACAGTAAACTATGATTGTGTCACTGCATTCCAGCCTGGATGACAGAGCAAGACCCTGTCTCAGAAGAAAAGAAATTAAAAACAAATAAAGAAACAAAAATCCTTGAAACATTTAAAAAGTTTTGACTCTGTGGACCACATTTTATTTGTAGCAAATTAATCAACCATTCTTTGGTTTGAATTATTTGGTTATAGATGATCTTGAGTGACACATTCTCAGATTATTTTCAGACCAATTGGGCAACAAATGAGACCAAAAGACACCAGTACAAATGTTTTAAAATTCTGCATTTTTGTTCATTTCTGACTGCCAAAGCCTTCTAGCAAGGGATTTCTCCTTTCAAAACACATTTTTCTTGGCTATGTCTAAAGCAAAAGTAGCAAGCCAGGACTATTTGGTGGCTAGGGCTGAAATAATGAAAACTCAAATTTAGTCTTGCAGTAGTACAATTTATTTCCACAGAACTTTCATGTAAGGGTTTTTGAGTTGGTCTGCCCAAGAGCAGACTGAAGTCGAAAAACTGGCGATTCCTTCTGCTTATAGCCCTATAGTCAAGGTGATAGTGATTACAGGAGGGAACTTGAATTTCTTGGGCAATTTGAAGAATTCCACACTCAACATTTAAATTTCAGAACAAGCCTGAACAACACGGTGAAACCCCATCTCTACAGAAAATACAAAAATTAGCCAGGCTTGTGGTGCACACCTGTGGTCCCAGCTACCTAGGAGGCTGAAGTGGGAGGCTTGCTTGATCGAGCCCAGGAGGTGGAGGTTGCAGTGTGCCGTGATCACACTACTGCACTCCAGCCTGGGCGACAGAACTGAGACCCCATCTCAAAAATAAATTAATTTTTAAAATAAAAATAAATTTCAGAACAACCCATGAGGTACACGTTCTTATCCCCAATTTATGGATAAATAAAATGGATACATTTATTTATTCTTGATAATTAAATAGAGAAGCAGAGATTGAGACCTGGGTCTGTCAGAACTAGAGCTTTGCTCAAGAGTCATAGGACTTCAAACCAGAAGGCATCTAAGGGATCATTATCCCAAGCCTTGCTTCCCTCATTTCAGACCACAGTTGGCTTTCTCTTTGACAGGTCCTGCTGGAAGCCAAGGGACATCAAAGCCTCTGGCAGCCACAGGGAGTTTTCAGATGAGTGATTTTCCTGTGAGTCTCCATCTGTGTGCTTTAGTCTTGCAACCAGCAAGTGTAGGTGACTGCCTTTTCCAAGCCCCACCCAGTGCCAGTGGAATGAGCACTGACCTGTCCTTTCCTGCCTGATACCTCAGTCTCCCTCAACACGAGTTCCCTTCCATGAAATTCAAGGACTTGGAGATTGGCGTCCACATGCCTTTCCCTTGCCAGGAGAACTCTGGAGTTTGTGCCAATATGAAGAAGATGACTTTTCAAACGTGAGTATCTGTTTGGAAAAGGGGGAAAGTGAGAGTGACCGTGGTGGTTTTTGTAACTCAACCTTAGGAAGCTCTGCCTGCCACAGCAGCCAGGAGGGAACTGAGCTGGGGCGACAGGGGCCAGCAAAGTCCAGGGGAAAAGCCTCCCATTGAGGAGGCTCCAGATTCGCTCCAGATCTCTTAGGGCTAACGGTTCTTTTTCTCTGAGGCCTCCAATCCACTGTGTCTCTGAAATCTCAGGAATTGAGGTGAATGTCTCTGAATCAAACATTAGAAAGGTACCAAAGGCTGGGTGTGGCGGCTCACACCTGTAATCCCAGCACTTTGGGAGGCTGAGGCAGGAGGTTAACTTGAGCCCAGGAGTTCAAGATCAGCCTGGGTAACAAAGTGAGACCATGTCTCTACAAAAACAAACAAACAAACTTTTAAAATTAACTGAGCATGGTGGTGACTGCCTTTCATCCCAGCTACTCAGGAGGCTGAAGTGGGAGGATCCCTTGAGCCAGGAATTCAAGGCTGCAGTGAGCCAAAATAGCACTACCGCATTCCTGCCTGGGTGACAAAGCAAGACCCTCCCGTCTCTAAAAAACAAGAACAAAACAAAAAAGAAAGGCACTGTGTGTTTGGATGAAAGACTAGATGCTCAAAAATGTCTGAGGTGGCAACACAGCAAAATTTATAGGTAGCTTGTTGAAGCAGGATAGAGCCTATCTTGAACCATTTGCAGTGGACGGGGAAATAATGGGAAATTTAGGAATCATTGCCTAAATGATGTGCAAGATGTACACATCATTGGTGTATTTCAGTGCTGTCTTAATGTGAACCGAGTAATTATTTTTAGTAATATTCAAAGATGTACCCTTACATGTGTCTCTTTTTTTTGTTTTTTGTTTTTTTTTTTTTTGAGACCAAGTCTTGCTCTGTTGCCCAGGCTGGAGTGCAATGCCATGATCTTGGGCTTACTGCAACCTCTACCTCCCGGGTTCGAGCGATTCTCCTGCCTCAGCCTCCCAAGTAGCTGGGACTACAGGTGCCTGCCACCACGCCCAGCTAATTTTTGTATTTTTAGTAGAGACAGGGTTTCACCAATTGGTCAGGCGGGTCTCGAACTCCTAACCTCAGGTGATTCGCCTGCGTCGGCGTCCCAAAGTGCTGGGATTACAGGCATGAGCCACCGCGACTGGCCTTTTTTCTTTTTTTTGAGATAGAGTCTCACTTTGTTGCCCAAGCTGGAGTGCAGTGGCACTGTCTCGGCTCACTGCAAACTCTGCCTCCCGGTTTCAAGCAATTCTCCTGCCTCAGCCTCCTACATAGCTAGGATTACAGGCACATGCCACCATGCCTGGCTAATTTTTGTATTTTTAGTAGAGACGGGGTTTCACCATGTTGGCCAGGCTGATCTCCAACTCCTGACCTCAAGTGTCTGCTCACCTTGGCCTCCAAAAGTGCTGGGATTACAAGGGTGAACCACTGCACCTGGCGTCCACGTGTCTGTTTTATATAGGGCTGCATTATGGTTTTTGTAGGCCCTATGCACTTCTGACTTGTGAATCTCTTTCCCCATTTAAAAAAAAAAATTGTAGTAAGACTCTGTCTCAAAAAAAATTGTAATTTTATTTTTAAATTTATTTTTTAGAGACAAGGTGTCACTATGTTACCCAGGTGGGTCTCAAACTTCTGGCCTCAAGCAATCCTCCTGCCTTGGCCTCCCAAAATCCTTGGATTACAGGCCTGAGCCACCAAACCTAGCCCCCAAAATTGTATTTTATGAATTCATTGATATAAAGAAATATATGTGAATATTATATGTGAAGTCATTTTCTTCCACCTAAAAGTTTATTCTTTTTCTTCTGATTCTAAAAGAAATTAAACTTTTATGTGTGCCCTGCAAGTATGGTGGGCCCAAGTGCTGTGCCTGCTATGCCTATAGGATGAGTGGGCCCTGCTAACATAACCTGGGTTTCTGTTCTACACTCACTACCTGGGGAATGTTTAAAAATAGCTTTGCTGGGCGGGGCGTGGTGGCTTAGGCCTGTAATCCCAGCACTTTGGGAGGCCGAGGCGGGTGGATCACGAGGTCAGATCAGCAGATCCTGGCTAACACGGTGAAACCTCGTCTTTACTAAAAATACAAAAAAATAGCTGGGCGTGGTGGTGGGCACCTGTAGTCCCAGCTACTCGGGAGGCTGAGGCCGGAGAATGGCGTGAACTCGGGAGGCGGGGCTTGCAGTGAGCCCCGATGACGCCACTGCACTCCGGCCTGGGGGACAGAGCGAGACTCCCTCTCACAAAAAAAAAAAAAGAAAAAGAAAAAAAGCTTTGCTTGGGGGCTCACTCAAGACCAATTAAATCAAAGTCTCTAGGGGTGAGGCCCAGGCATTCTATTTTTGGCATTTTTAAAAGTTCTCCCAGGTGACTCTAATGTGAGGCCATAATTGTGCTCCTGGTTCTAATAGTATTTTCCTCATAGGACCTTAAGCTTTGCAGCAGCAAACTCTCCTACTACTTTTTTTTTTTTTTTTTCCTTTTTAAGACTATCCTTTGAGGCTGAGATGGGCCACTCTTCTACAGATTAATATTCCAAGCATAGGACTTGACTGTGTTTTGTTTCCATCAGAGAAAATCCACTTCTTTGTATCACAGCGGGCCAATGTTTTTGAAATGTTTGTTAACCACAAAATCCTGCACTTTCTGCGCTTCCTGCCCCACCTCTCCTTTCCAAGCCTCTGCTCTTTGCAAGCTGCCTGGAGGGGGAGATAGGGTGGAAGGCAGAGAGAAAGCAGTTGCAGATTGTTTCCAAAGCCTCTGGACTTGGAGGTCTGCAGTGCTAGGTAAAAGTTGGGGAAATGTGAGGCTTAAATGTGAGATTTGACTTGAGGGACTAGAAAATCTTATTCCAGATTAGGGGGAGAGAAGACTATGGAGGTGGTGGGGCACAGCAGTGCTGAAGAAGCCATTAGAACAGAAAGAAGAAAAAAAAATCTGGTTTCCCAGCACAAAGGCGCACATAGGAGCCAGTGGCCTCCACCAGCCTGCTGCAGGCAGCACCAGCTGTGCCTCCCTGGGCGACGCCTTCCCTTCCCTGCAGTCAGCCCATCACCTGGTGACCACCTGGGAGGGGAACACCCACTTGTGCCCAGAGATTTTGCACATTCCCCCTCTACTGCTCCTGAGTACTCCATTCCCCCCTTACAATATTCTAGAACATTCTTAAGCCTAGAAGAGAGTGGAGCTCTGGATACCTTGCTCTGATAAGGTGGCCTGGCCTATTTTCATAGGATTAAAAATGTTTTAGAAAACAAAGAAAAATTGGAAGATAACTCCCACAAACATAGTACAATTTATGTTTCAGCACCTTAATGAATTCATACCAGAAAAAGATTTAACCATTCAGCAATAAAATTCAGATATCTGAGAATTATAATGCCCTCAATAGATATAAAAATGGTAGAAAACATTTTAGGAAGGAAAGTGACCTATATTTGATATGATGTGGACAGCCAAGAAGTATGATCCTAAGGGACATATAAAGGAACAGTATAATGTAACACACTGAATTTGGCCAGAAGGTTCTCTGGTAAGGGAGCTCTTAGGATCACATACCATCTATCTTAATTACATACCTGTCCAAAAGATAGAACACAACAGGAAGAATGTACTTTTAATGAGCTTGGAGGGCTATAAAATAGTTACCTTGTTACAAACTTTGGTTTTTATATACCAGCAGGGAACAAACTATTTGTTCTCTGTTTTCAGTTTTGATTGCATAAACCAACATTGCTATGGAGTTGTAAAGATAAAATGGGAAGAGATTTTCAAAAGGGGGTTCTTTATTACTTCTGAATGTGGCAGCTGAGAAGTCAGATGTTGCATGGTACCTCCATTTTTTTCTTCAGCTGTTCCTATTTGAATGAGAGGCACTTAATAAAATCGAGAAGTTTGGAAACATGGTGTGTTGATGAAATCTTTCTGGAGATGGATGGTGATGGTGGCTGCAAAGCGCTGTAAATGTACTCAATGCACTGAACTGTATGCTTAATAATAGATTAGCTGGTAAATTTTACATTATGCAGATTTTACCACAATTAAAAAAAAAAAAAAAAAAAAAAAAGGAGCGAGGAGCTCCTCAGCCCAGGTTACAGAGAAAAACAAAAAACGCAAAGAAAAACATCGTGGTTATAATTTTGATTGTATGTGTGTACACATACATATGACAAAATGAAGAAAGGAGATTATCTAGGCCGGTGCGGTGGCTCATGGCTGTAATCCCAATACTTTGGGAGGCTGAGGCGAGCAGATCACGAGGTCAGGAGTTCAAGACCAGCCTGGCCAAGATGGTCAAATCCCATCTCTACTAAAAATGCAAAAATTAGCTGGGCATGGTGGCGGGTGCCTGTAATCCCAGCTACTTGGGAAGCTGAGGCAGGAGAATCGCTTGAATCCGGGAGGTAGAGGTTGCAGTAAGCCAAGATCATGCCACTGCACTCCAGCCTGGGTGACAAAGCAAGGCTCTGTCTAAAAAAAAAGGGCTGGGCGCAGTGGTTCACGCCTGTAATCCCAGCACTTTGGGACGCCGAGGCGGGCAGATCACAAGGGCAGGAGTTCAAGACCAGCCTGGCCAACATTTTGAAACCCCATCTCTACTAAAAATACAAAAATTAGCCAGGTGCGGTGGCACGCTTCTATAGTCACAGCTACTCAGGAGGCTGAGGCAGGAGAATTGCTTGAACCCGGGAGGTGGAGGTTGCAGTAAGCCAAGATCGTGCCACTGAAAGGAGCTGGGCACATTCCTCAGCCCCGGGCTCAAAACTCCCTGAGCCTAGTACAAACACATCCCATCCTCCCATCCCACGACATACCACCATATATCTCTCAAACTCCCTGAGCCCAGTACAAACACCACCTGGAAAGTCTCCGATAAGGGGACAGCCGTTCAAGGTTACTGAAAGCGCGGGAGCCAAAAGAATTTCTTTGTTCCCCTGCAACTTTCAGGCTATAAAAAGCAAACGCTCGCATTGTTCGGGGCCCTCTTGTATACTGTGGAATGGAGGGACCAGGTTCGAACTTGTAGTAAAGATCCTTGCCGCTTGGCTTTGACTCTGGACTCTGGTGGTCTTCTTTAGGGAACAAACGGTCTGGGCATAACATCTGGGGGCTCGTCCGGGATTCCCCAAGCCCACCAGACCCCTGGTCAACGGATCTGCTAAGATCGATCTACTGATAGGTGAGCTGGCTCGTCTCCGTTTGTCTGTCTGTGTCTGTATGTCTGTTCTGAATCTGAATCTGTGACTCGCGAGGTCTGAAACTGAAGCTGGCACAGTCCTGGCGGACGCGCTATAGGACAGCCAGTGGAGACCGGTGGGAGACGTCCCCTGGCTCTCTTCTGATTTAAATTGCGATCTGAGCTGCCAGAGCGCGTTTGCAATCCGGGCAGCAGCTGACTCTGACCCGGACTGCCGGGGCGCGCTCGCGATCTGAGCTGCCAGAGCGCGTTTGCAATCCGGGCAGCAGCTGCGCTCGCGATCTGACCCGGACTGCCGGGATGCGCTCGCGATCTGAGTTGCCGGAGCGCGTTCCCGGCTTCCGGCACCGCGCTTGCGGCCCCGGTACCCGGGCTCCCGGCTTCCGGCGCTGATTTCCTTTACAGGGATTCTAACCCACATTCCTTTACAGGAAGAGACACAGAAAGTGAGACGGGAGAGAGAGAAAGAGAGAAAGTGAGAAGGGAAATCGGAAAGAAAAAGGGGAGGAAACGGCAGACGTGGAGAGTCAGAGAGAGAGACAGAAAGAGAAAGAGACTAAGTGTAAAGGAGAGAGGACACGGGATGACAGAGAGAGAGAGAGAGAGAAAGCGCGCGAATGAGATAGAGACTTAAAGAAGAGACCCTGTGAGTCTGTCAATCAAAGATTTGGACAGAAATGAAAAGATTAGAGAGAGCAGGCGGACGGGAGGCGGCCGCCGCACCCGGGCCCGCCCCACAGGCTGAGTCGCGGGAGGGAGCAGGCGGAGGGGAGGCGGCCGGCACTCACGGGCCCGCTGAAAGGGAAAGTAACTTTGAAAGGCCGGCAGGGCGGACGCGAGGGTGCACTTCGCGGACTAGCCCGCCCCCAGCCGCCTGACTCCACCGTGGCTTTACCCCTTCGGAAAATAGGACCCCCAGATAACACAGGAATCCCCAAACTCCAGTACTGGCCATTCTCCACCAGTGATCTGTATAACTAGAAGACTCAGAGTGCTCGGTTTTCAGACAACCCCAAAGATTTACTGGCTTTACTGGATAGTGTCATGTTCACCCAACAGCCCACTTGAGATGATTGTCAGCAGCTCCTCCGAATCTTGTTTACCACGGAAAAGCGAGAGAGAATACAGGTAGAAGCTAGAAAGCTAGTCCCGGGGGACGACAGTCAACCGACTGCCAACCCTGACCTCATAAATGCGACCTTTCCTCTGACCAGGCCGGCGTAGGACTACAACACGGCAGAAGGTAGAGGACGGCTACACCTTTATCGCCAGACTCTAATGGCAGGTCTCCGGGCAGCTGCTCGCAAGCCCACTAATTTGGTTAAAGTATATTCTATTCTGCAAGAAAAGACAGAGAGCCCAGCCACCTACTTAGAAAGATTAATGAAAGCTTTTAGACAGTACACCCCCATAGATCCAGAGGCTCCAGGAAGTCAGGCAGCTGTTGTAATGTCTTTCGTAAATCAGGCAGCCCCAGATATTAAAAAAACTCCAAAAATTAAAAAACTTGAAAGAAAAGCGGATTCAGGACCTCCTTCAGCTAGCCCAGCAGGTTTATAATAACAGAGATACTCCAGAGGAAAGGCAATTTAAGGCCACTGAAAAAAATGACCAAGGTCCTGGCAGCAGTAGTACAGAAAGAACATCTACAGCCAGAGTACACCCAACCTAGGCGGTCCCCCAGGCATGATAATCTGAGAAAAGACCAATGTGCCTACTGCAAGGAGGCTGGCCACTAGGTAAGAGACTGCCTCGCTGCTGCCCAACCCGGACCTGGACGCCCCACTCCATGACTGCACCGAGATACTAGCTCAGTTGCACGGAGTTCGAGAAGACCTGCAGGACCGCCCACTTCCTGACGCCGACCTCGTCTGGTTCACTGATAGGAGCAGCTTCATGCATCAAGGCCAGAGGTACGCTGGAGCGGCAGTGACTTCAGAGACTGAGGTAATCTGGGCGGAACCCCTGCCCCCGGGGACATCGGCCCAGAAGGCTGAACTGATAGCGCTCACCCAAGCTCTTACCTTAGGGGCGGGGAAAAAGCTGACGGTATATACAGACAGCCAATATGCTTTTGCAACGGCGCATATACATGAGGCCATTTACAGGGAGCGGGGGTTACTGACAGCTAAAAAAAAAAAAGAGATAAAAAAACAAGCAAGAAATCCTAGCCCTGCTAATAGCCCTATGGAGGCCAGAAAAGTTAGCCATTGTGCATTGCCCAGGGCATCAGAAACTAACTACTCCAACTGCTCAAGGCAACTTTCTGGCGGACCAAACCGCAAGAAAGGTGGCAAAGGCTCCCAGCCAACTCCTTGCACTCCAGCTCCCTGACCCGGGCCCCCAGGACTTGCCATATTTCCCTGATTATTCAGAACAAGATCTCCAGTGGATTGACAAGCTTCCCCTAAAACAGATCCAGAATAGGTGGTGGACTGATACTAATGACCAAACCATCCTACCAGAAAAATTAAGACAACAAGTGTTAGAACACATCCACCAAACCACCCACCTGGGTGCTCGGCGGAAGATAGACCTGATCAGACGCTCTAAACTCAAATTCAGACATACAGCCGAGATGGCCAGCAACATCGTGACAAGTTGCAAAGTCTGCCAGCTTAACAACGCCTACCCCCAATCCCAGGCTGCAACGGGAACAAGGCTCAGGGGAACCAGGCCCAGTATCTACTGGGAAGTAGATTTTACTGAGATAAAGCCAGGAAAATACGGGTATCGGTACTTACTTGTCTTTGTAGATACTTTTTCAGGGTGGACTAAAGCATTCCCCACCAAAAAGGAAACTGCTCAGGTTGTAGCAAAGAAAATCCTGGAAGATATCCTCCCCAGGTATGGCTTCCCCGTCCAGATAGGGTCAGATAATAGGCCGGCCTTCGTCGCTAAGGTAAGTCAGGATTTAGCTTCCATCCTTGGGGCAAATTGGAAACTACATTGCACTTACAGGCCCCAGAGTTCAGGACAGGTAGAGAGAATGAATCGGACCTTAAAGGAGACCTTAACTAAATTAACTATGGAGACTGGCACTAATTAGGTGGTCCTTCTCCCCTACGCTCTGTTCCAGGCCCGTAATACCCCTTACAGACTAGGCCTTACCCCTTATAAAATTATGTATGGCAGACCCCCACCCTTAGTTCCCAGCCTAAAAGATGATCTGCTCAAGTCTGAAACAGAAAATGTCTCTGAACTCTTATTTTCCCTACAAGCCTTGCAGAAAATTCATCAAGAAATCTGGCCCAAGCTGAAAAAACTATATGAGACCGGTCCCCCGCCGACACCCCATCCATACCAGCCAGGAGACTGGGTCCTGGTCAAGCGACACCGACAAGAGACCCTAGAACCCAGGTGAAAAGGACCACTCCAGGTACTCCTAACCACACCCACCGCCCTAAAGATAGAAGGCATCACGTCGTGGATCCACTACACCCACGTCAAGCCGGTGGACCCAACCTCCGACCTCCTAGGACCAATCACGGTGGCGGCTGAAGCACTGGACACGTGGACTGTAGACAGAGCTAAAAACAACCCCTTAAAACTCACCCTGCGCCGGCAGCATAGCTCACTGCAAACATGCAGTTAGGTAGTCTAACCCTAACGTTAGTCGCCCTGGTGGCCGCTGGACAAATCACAAAACCAGCTCTTAATCCCTTTGTCTGGAGATTCTGGCTTTATGAAAACCGAACCCACCCTGGACAACCTCATAAGCCCGGGAAATTATTGGCCAGTGCTGATTGCCCCTCCTCAAGGTGCAACAGCCCAATTCTACTAAATTTTACTGGTTTCCAAATAGCCAAACCTATGACACCAACAATATGCTTTGAGTTTGATCAGACTAAATACAATTGTAAACACTATTGGTGGCACCAAAATGCCAGCTGTCCTTATAACTATTGTAACATCCATAGACCCCGTTATTAGGGAGAGAGAAAACAGTTAGACCCTAAGTGGCCCTTCCATCATAGACGGGATGGAGACTTTTCATATACATAGATAGTTAGAGACCCCTGGAACTCCCGCTGGACCACGCCTCAACATGGGGCTGTATACTACTCCCCCTCCTCCACATGGCCTAGCAGTCACCTCTATCTGTGGCGAGGCCTAGTGCAAGTACTGCCCCTGGTCCACGAGAATATCCAACGACAACAAAACAGACTAACACAAGACTTACGTCCTTTCTCCTGGTTAAAGTTATTACAAGAAAGACTAGAACTTGCTAACCTTACAGGACTTCACAGCCTGTCTGGCTGCTTTCTGTGTGCCACTCTAAGGCGTGCACCGCTAACCGCTGTCCCTCTGTCATAGGGATCCTCTACCTTTGCCCAAGCTAACAACCTCCGAAACCTCTCATATGCTCCTATCCTAAACGTGCCCCTATACCTAAACCCCAGTCAGGAGAAGTTTCCCTACTGTTTCTCAGGAACCAATTCCAGCCTCTGTAGCATCACTGCAACGCCCCCTAATATCACCTTAAAGGCTCCATCAGGCATATTCTTCTGGTGTAATGGAACCATATCTAAAAACCTACCTAGTCCCTCTGTTAACAACCTACTGTGTCTCCCTGTCACATTAGTTCCCCGGTTGACTCTACTAAGTGCTGGCGAGTTCCTAAGGTATACCAGTAACTGGACTAGTGCTGTTATTCACCCAGACCCTAGACCGAGACCTGCACGAGCCATATTCCTCCCCCTCATTGCAGGAATCTCCCTCACCGCATCCTTCATTGCGGCCGGACTGGCGGGGGGAGCCCTAGGTCACACCCTCATAAAAAGTAACAAGTTATACCAACAATTTGCCGTTACTATGGAGGAGTCGGCTGAGTCCCTTGCCTCCCTTCAGCGACAGCTCACGTCCCTAGTTCAGGTAACCTTGCGGAACCGGAGGGCCCTAGACCTACTCACTGCAGAAAATGGTGGTACATGTATATTTCTAAAAGAAGACTGTTGTTTCTACATAAATGAATCAGGACTTGTAGAAGACCGGGTCCAACAGTTACGCAAGTTAAGCACTGAAGTAAAAACACGGCAGTTTGCTTCAGCTGCAGACCAATGGTGGAATTCCTCTATGTTTTCTCTGTTAGCCCCCTTCCTTGGACCCCTGCTAAGTCTACTATTTCTGCTTACCGTAGGACCTTGTGTTGTTAACAGAATTTTACAATTTATTAGGGAGAGATTTGACACCGTACAACTCATGATCCTCAAAGCCCAATACCAACCTGTAAACGCTGAAACAGAATCAGACTTATAAGACCCAAGATTGGCTCTAAAGATACCTGAAAAGAAGGGGGGAATGAAAGGAGCTGGGCACATTCCTCAGCCCCGGGCTCAAAACTCCCTGAGCCTAGTACAAACACATCCCATCCTCCCATCCCACGACATACCACCATATATCTCAAACTCCCTGAGCCCAGTACAAACACCACCCGGAAAGTCTCCGATAAGGGGACAGCCGTTCAAGGTTACTGAAAGCGCGGGAGCCAAAAGAATTTCTTTGTTCCCCTGCAACTTTCAGGCTATAAAAAGCAAACGCTCGCATTGTTCGGGGCCCTCTTGTATACTGTGGAATGGAGGGACCAGGTTCGAACTTGTAGTAAAGATCCTTGCTCTGGACTCTGGTGGTCTTCTTTAGGGAACAAACGGTCTGGGCATAACACCACCACATTCCAGCCTGGGCCATGGAGCAAGACTTTGTCTCAAAAAACAAACAAGCTAACTAACAGGTTTCCGGCTGATGGAATGTAAAATGTGAGCATTAATGCATGTTTGAGAGCTTATGAGCATCTAATAAAACCATCTAGTTATAAAATACTACAAATTAACTTATTTTAAAAAATGAAATTCAGAAAATCACTTATAACATGTGGCATCTTGTTCAAGTTCCACCTCACCACACTTCTCTTCCCTTCAGTCTTCTATCATTCAAGCATCCATATTCAGAAAAAAAAAAAAAATCCACAGAAATAAATGACAAACTCACCTTATGAAATCTATAAAAATTACCAAAATATTTTGACATTTTTCTTTTATTCAAATGAACTAATGGAGAGGCATCAACAAAGGAGTATTAAGATACATGTGGTTTAAAAAAAAAAAAAAAAACTTACGCAGACCTGGATATTACAACACAATTGGTTGAAAATGCTTTTATGTTGACACAGGCATCATTTTTTTTGAAATATTCCTAATACTCCTACTGTTCTCCAATAACTCCATCAATAATAAAATTGCTATTTTGATTTCCACCTGCTTGACTTTGATGTCTGCTTTCATCAGTGAAGACCTGGGGGGAGGGGGAATGACAGGCATCTTGCTGGCTTCACATGCATCATCTCGTCCAATCCGCACAATAGCCCAGGCAATGTGGTGAAACCCACTGTGCAAGGAGGAGAGTGGCCCGTAGAGATTATAGAATTCGCCCAGGATGGCATGACTAAGACATGACAGGGCTGCTGTTCAAATCTAGGTCTGTCCAATACTGAGCCTGTGTGCTTAGGCATTGCCATATGTCACACGCGCCTATAGGGCCAGCTCTCTTTTTCATAGTTGGTTTTTTTGTTTGTTTATTTTTGGTTTTGAGACAGTCTTACTCTGTCACCCAGGCTGGAGTGCAGTGGTGCGATCTCGGCTCACTGCAACCTCTGCCTCCCAGGTTCAAGTAGAGTTCTTGTGCATATAATGCATATTTTTTTTTTATTACAAAAGTAATCCAAGGCCGGGCGCAGTGGCTCACGCCTGTAATCCCAACACTTTGGGAGACTGAGGCAGGTGGATTACTTGAGACCAGGAGTTTGAGACCAGCCTGGGCAACATGGCGAAACCCTGTCTCTACTAAAAATATAAAAATTAGCCAGGCATGGTGGCATGCTCCTGTAATCCCAGCTACTCGGGGGATTGAGACAGGAGAATCACTTGATCCCGGGAGTCAGAGGTTGCAGTGAGTCAAGATGGAGCCCTCTGTCTCAAAAACAAAAACAAAAACAAAAAAAGATCACACGGCTGTACTCCAGCCTGGGTGACAGAAAGAGACTCTGTCTCAAAAAATACATATATATATATATATATATAAATAAAACACAAATGAACTATGGTATGGCATGTCCATACAATGTAATATTATTCAGCATTAAAAATAAATGAGCCATCAAGTTATGGAAAAGACATGAAGCAACCTTAGATGCATATTGCTAAGTGAAAGAAGCCAGCCTGAAAAGGCTACATATCATGTGGTTTCAATAATGTGTCATTCTAGAAAAGACAAAACTATAGAGGCAGATAAAAGATTCGTGGTTTGGCCAGGCATGGTGGATCCCGCCTGTAATCCCAGCACTTTGGGAGGCTGAGGCGGGTGGATCACAAGGGCAGGAGTTCAAGACCAGCCTGGCCAACATGTTGAAACCCCGTCTCTACTAAAAATACAAAACTTAGCCAGGCGCAGTGGCGCACGCCTATAATCACAGCTACTCAGGAGGCTGAGGCAGGAGAATTGCTTGAACCTGGGAGGCAGAGGTTGCAGTAAGCTGAGATAGTGCCACTGCCTCCAGCCTGGATAATAGAAATGAAACAAAAACAAAAAATCCATAGCACTTTACAGTACCAAGTGTATACCTTACACAGATTTTTAAAAGTTTGTGTGTTGGGGGGTGGGAAGTGTGGACCGAATGTGTTCTCCAAAAATTCATCTGTCGAAGCCCTAACCTTCAATGAGATAGGATTAAGAGGCAGGGCCTTTGGGAGGTCCTTAGGTTTGGATGAGGTCATGATGGGATTAGTGTCCTTATAAGAAGAGGAAACTAGTGTCTGAATCACGTGAGGATACAGCAAGAAGACAGCTGACTACAAGCCAAGAAGTGAGACCTTATCAAGGACTGAGTCTTCCAGCAGCCTAGTCTTGGACTTCCCAGTTTCCAGAAACGTGAGAAAGAAATGTCTGTTGCTTAAGCCACGAAGTCTTAAGTTGACTGAGACAGCGGGAAGTTTTCTTTCTTCTGGAACTCCCTTTCAAGTCCCTGGCCATAGAACCATGCCTTTCTTTTCCATACCATTTTCTGATTTTTTTTTTTTTTTTTTTTTTTTCCCAGATAGAGTCTTACTCTACCTCCCGGACTGGAGTGCAATGGTACAATCTCGGCTCACTGCAACCTCCACCTCCCAAGTTCAAGTTGTTCTCCTGCTTCGGCCTCCTGAGTAGCTGGGATTACATGCCTGTGCCACCACACCTGGCTAATTTTTGTATTATAGTAGAGATGGGGTTTCACCATGTTGCCCAGGCTGGTCTCGAACTCCTGACCTCAAGTGATCTGCCCACTTTGGCCTCCCAAAGTTCTGTCGCCCAGGCTAGAATGCAGCAGCATGATCTCAGCCCACTGCAACCTCTGCCTCCCAGGTTCAAGCGATTCTTCTGCCTTAGCCTCCCAAGTAGCTGGGACTACAGGCGCACACCACTACACCCAGCTAATTTTTGTATTTTTAGTAGAGACAGGGTTTCACCGTGTTGACCAGGCTGCATTTTCTGAAATCTGCTCTCCCTGTTGGTAATCTCCCTGTGCAGGTTCTTGGGTCTCATTAGCTAATGACTGTTTTTTTTTTTTTTAATTTTTGTTTTGTGAGAGGAAGTTTTGCTCTGCTGCCCAGGCTGGAGTGCAATGGCACAATCTTGACTTAATGCTACCTCCATCTCCCGGGTTCAAGCGATTCTCCTGCCTCAGCCTCCAAGTAGCTGGGATTACAGATGCCCAACACCACGCCCAGCTAATTTTGTATTTTTAGTAGAGATAAGTTTCCACCATGTTGCCCAGGCTGGTCTCAAACTCCTGGCCACTTAAGTGATCCGCCCACTTTGATCTCCCAAAGTGCTGGGATTACAGGCCTGAGCCACCGGGCCCAGCCTCATTAGCTAGTGACTTTGAAAAAGTTATTTATACATATGTGCCCTCACTTACTCATGTCTAAAATGGTAATGATATAATAATAGTAACTACCTCATAGGATAATTACTATTTATTTCATTGCGAGAAAATATGAAATAAAATATCTTTGCCTTTGTGAACGATAAGGTGATTTAGTTTTTTGGGATTTTGGTGTTTGAGACAGAGGAGAGATAGATTATTATTATCTTTTACATAATTTAAAAGGTGTACATAGAGAAGCCTCACTCTCACTCTGCCCCCTCCACACAGTCCTCATCTGGTCGCCTGTAAGTAACAGTTTTTATTCATTTCTTGTTTATCTTTCCAGTACTTTAATAAGAAAATACAAGTAAATTAAAATATAAATGCTTATTTCTCTAATTTTCTTATGGAAAAGAAGCATAGTATGTACACTTTCTGACCCCCGATTTTTTTCAACTTTTCATTTTGAAATGATTTCAGACTTGAAAAAAAATTGAAAACGTAGTACAAAGAATTCCCATAATTCTTCACCCAAATCTCCCAAGTGTTGACATCTTACATCACCCACAGTACAAAGATCAAAACCAGGAAACTGGTCAGGCGCAGTGGCTCACGCCTGTAATCCCAACACTTTAGGAGGTCAAGGCAGCCAGATCACTTGAGATCAGGAGTTCGAGACCAGCCTGGCCAACATGGTGAAATACTGTCTGTACTAAAAATACAAAAATTAGCTGGGTGTGGTGGCACATACCTGTAATCCCAGCTACTCAGGAGGTTAAGGCAGGAGAATTGCTTGAATTCAGGAGGCAGAGGTTGCAGTGAGCCAAGATGGTGCCACTGCATCCAGCTTGGGTAACAGCCAGACTCCGTCTCGGAAAAAAAAAAAAAAATGAGGAAATTAACATAAAGACAATACTACTAAATAATTGACAGAGCTTATTAAATTGTCACTGATTGTCTATCTAATTATCTAACTTCCCCTTTCTTCTTCAGGAGCCACTCAGGATACCACACTGCAGTCAGTAGTCAAGTCTGTGGTCTTCTCCCATCTGTGATAGTTCCTCCATCTTTCCTTGTCTTTCATGATCTTGACATTTTTGAGGAGTACTGGTCAGTTACTTTGTAGAATCTCCCTCATTTGGAGTTTAGGTTATCCATCCTTCAAAGAATATCACCAAGGTAACAAACCCTCAGTGCATCCTATTAGTGGGATAGGATGCTGTTATGTCCTACCACTGGTGATGTTAACCTTGGTCGCCTGGTTCACGTGTCTGCTGGGTTTCTTCACTGTAAAGTTACTATTTTTACCTTCGTAAGTAAAAATATCTTGGGAGAGATAGTTTAAGGCTATGCAAATATCCTGATTCACCTCAAATTTTTGCCCAGTCATCTTAACATCTATTAGTACATTGTGCCTGTAATAATTATTACTATAGTGTTTGCCTAATGGTGATTTTTCATTTCCCTCATTATCATGATTTCCTCACTTATTATTATAAGTAATTGAAATTCTATCTAGAGAATTGCTGTCCTTTCTCATCCATTTGCTTGCTTATTTATGAGTATGGACTCATGGATATTTATTTTATGGATTATAATACCATCGTTATTTTATTGCTCAAATTGTCCCAGCTTGGCCATGGGGACCTCTTTCAGATTGGCTCCTGCACACTTGTGGCATGCCCCATCCTTTCATGAGCACTTCCTTACTTTCTTGCATTTCAAGATGTTCCAGGCTCTTCTTGTATTTTCCCTGCCTAGGGCATGGAATCAATCCCCTCTCCAGGGAGGCCTGGTTCCTTTTATTTAGAAACAAAAATCTGGCCACTGAGTGTGTTTATTGTCACTGGATGTCATTGCTTCTAGGGCCTCAGAGAACAGAGCTTGAAATAATACATATGTATACTAACCCATGCACATCTATATTTCTGTAACTGTATATACATAAAATGTTAAAAAACAAATTCATACTGTGATATCTCAGATTCCAATCTAACATGACAGGGTTCATTCTAGCCCCACTTCCTCTTATTTGTAACTTCTTTGGCAGTGAGAAACCTGGCTCTCAACATCTCTAATACATTTACATTTGACCCTTGAACATTGTGAGAGTTGGGATGCCACTCCTACGTAGAGTCAAAAACCCACAGATAATTTTAAAAAGTTTTTTTAATAGAGTCTTGCACTGTTGTCCAGGCTGGAGTGCAGTAGCACGATCATAGCTCATGGCAGCCTCAAACTCCTGGGCTTAAGCAATCCTCCTGCCTCAGCCTCCCCAGTAGCTAGGACTATAGGCACGCACCACCACACCCAGCTAAAAATCTACATATAACTTTTGACTCCCCATAAACTTAACCATTAATACTAATAGCATACTGTTGACTAGAAGCCTTACTGATAAGTTGATTTGCATGTATTTGTATATTACATAGTCTTAAAATTTTTTTTTTTGAGAGGGAGTCTTGCTCTGTTGCCCAGGCTGGAGTACAGTGGCGCAATCTTGGCTCACTGCAAACTCCGCCTCCCAGGTTCACGCCATTCTCCTGCCTCAGCCTCCCAAGAGAAAATGAAATGTTCTTAAGAAAATCATAAAAAAGAGAAAATATATTTACTGTTCATTAAGTAGAAGGGGGTCATCCTAAAGGATGGTCATCCTCAGCATCTTTACACTGAGCAGGCTGAGGAGAAGGAAGAAGAGGGGTTGGCCTTGCTACCTCGAGCGTGGCAGAAGTGGAAGAAAATCCTTGGGTAAGTGCAACCTTGAAGTTTAAACTTGTGTTGTTCAAGGGTGAACTGACCTATTTGTTCAGCCTTAGGATACACAGAAAGTAGCTGCAGAATCCCTAACACCCCATGAGAAATGTATTAACCATATAGTATTTGTATATCAGGTCAAAACCCTATTTTCCCTAGGTACTCAGGTTGGTTCTTTTCTTCCCCACCCCCTTCAGTGTGGTTATGTTATTCATCTGTATTATGGTTGGGTTCTTTTGGGTTTTTTTATTTTTAAGAAACGGGGACTCACTCTGTCATTGAGGCTGGAATGTATGGAATGTAGTGGCACGATCTCAGCTCACTGCAGCCTCAATCACCTGGGCTTAAGTGATCCTCCCGCCTTAATCCCCGAGTAGCTGGGACTACAGGTGTGCGCCACCATGCCCGGCTACTTTTGTATTTTTTGTACAGACGGGGTTTCGCTATGTTCCCCAGGCTGGTCTCAAACTCCTGGGCTCAAGTGATCTGCCCACCTTGGCCTCCCAAATTGCTAGGATTACATGTGTGAGCCACCATGCCCAGCCTGATTGGGTTTATTCGTGATAGTTTGTGTTCCATTTGGGGCTCCCAAACATCTTGATTAATTTTTTAAAATTTGCATTCAGTAAAATTCACTCTCTGTAGTTTGCAGTTCTATGGGTTTTGACAATGTAGAGTCATGTACCTACACCACAGTCATGCAACAGAACAGCTACCTCAGTCCCCCAAATCCATCATGCAGCTCCTTTATAATCAACCCCCCCACACCTCCTATTTTTGGCAACCACTGATCTGGTTTTTGTCCTTATAGTTTTGCCTTTTCCAGAATGTCATGTAAGTGGATTTGAATGTGTAGACTTTGGAGTCTGGCTTCTCTCACTTAGCAGAATACATCCATCGTACTCTACAGGTCACAATCCACTGTTATTTATTCTTATTGGTCAGATTTCCTAGGTTTGGCTGTTTAGAGCCCTTTCAAGCTGGTTCCTGTGATCTCCTGACACATCATCATTTCTCTAGCATTTCCTTACTTCCAGGCACCACAAGCTGGTTCAGGATCATCTTACACTTTCCCTTTCCCAGCCCTGGAGTCCTTACCCCATTTTTCCAAGGACTGGTGGAGACCTTGAGAATCCCCCTCCAGTGGGCAAAACAGCCCACTCCAGAGAAGGCATGGAGAGAAACTCACTTATCCACTGCAGAGTACAAGAGAGGAGAGAGAGGAAAGAGCTCTTCTCATCAGAAGGTGGCCAGGTAGAGGGGCTAAGTGCAGACGGGTGGTTAATATGTAATTCAGGCTGGTGGTGGCACATACCAATGCTGACACCATTAAGGATCTACAGCTTCTGCGATTCCCAGCAAGATTACCAAACAGCATTGGGCATAAAGGGCTAGTCAAGGTTTCCAAATACCATGCTAAGCCTAGGATGCCCCCTTCCATCTTGATATGTAGTCTCATTGCCTTTATACCCACCATCCCCCCACCTCCCTGCCATTAATAGCCACAGCAGCAAAGCTACACTCATTGACTAAATCCCCACCAAGTTGGTCAATTACCTCAGTTGAGAACCCCCTTGACTGCTCCCTAAAAATTGTGTATAAAACTTGTTTTTAAAATACTTTTCAACACCCCTTTGCTAAAGCAGTTTGTGTCAGGGGCTGCTGTGACAGTCCCCTGGGGGTTGCTATGGGACTGGTGTCCATGGATTGTAAGCGACACCTAGCTAGCAGTGGGCAGCTGGCAAGCTACATGGAAGAAGGGTTGTTTTTCCTTTGAAAGTAGAATATTTCTTCCTTCAGATTGTGAACAATTAGCCACGGGGGGTGGGATTTTACTTAGGAAAGAGAGGCTGCTATGGGACTAGGCACCCACTTGCCATGGCAGCTGGGAAAGGAGAGGAGTCGGCGAAAACTGGTTGGGACTCATGCTCCGAGGACGCACCAGCTCAAGCTACCATTTACCAGCTGAGTTCAATGACTGTGGGTGAGGCAGGGAAGCCAAGGGGAGCCTAGGGGTGAAGGATTGCAGTGGGGGTCAGAGAAACTGCAGGTAGCAGGAACCACACTGGGTGCCTCGGTGCCTGTTAGGACTCCCTCCCTGCCCAGGGCCAACACTAAAGACCAGATCCCTGACCTGGACTGCAGTCCCACTGCTGTACACAGATGCCCTTGTGGTCATTCATAGAAACTTTGGGTAAGTTGCATTTGTCAGTTGGACGGATCCCCACATATTCCTGCATTCCAGGCATGACTCAGAAGCCATTGCTCCCAAGAGCCTGCCCCCCTGGGGCAGGCACTGGTTTGGATGAGACTCAGGTGCGTGGACCATTATAATAAGCCCCACTAAGATGGGACTCAGGTCAAGGAGGACAGAGCATCTTCTAGTATAACAAGTAAGGGTCCATGGATGCTGGTCTTTAGATACTAAAAAATAATTTTTTGTAAATAGCAAAGGGAAAGGCAGGAGTAGCCAGTGATCTAAGGCAGTGGAGTGGTTCTCAACCCAGGCTGCACATAAGTGTCACCTGGGGAACTGTTTCAACCCAATGATTCTGTGGCTAGAGTACAGCCTGGCTTGGATTTTTAAACACCCCCCCTCAAGTGATTCTAATGGGTGGCCAAAATAGAGAACTCCTGCTCTGAGGAAGAATCACCTCTAAGCTAAAGAAAAGTTAGACCCCATGAGTATAACCGATACTGTCATACCTTGGAGGTAGCATGCCATAACGTGGTTCAGTTCCTTATTAGAGGAAAGTTTCCTCGAAGCTGAATCTGCATTGCACACATTATATCACCCTCTGGAAACAGAGGTAAGAGTCAGGAAAGCAGATTTCCCCACAAGCACTTCTTATACTTGCAATGTAGCTCGCCCGTTAGATAGAAACACAAGGCTTCATTTTCTCTTCGTGTTGATTTGGTGATTGTCCCTGGTCACTGAATAGGGGAGCTTAGGGGTCACACACTGCTATGAGGAAAAGCAGCATTCACAGTCAAAGCTCTGGTGAGACCAGCATCACAGGCCCCAGGGATGTCCCAGTGTCTGACCCTGAGCAAAATTGTGCAGGAGGCTTTGCGCCCACACTTCCTGGCTGAGAATAAGGAGGAGAGGTTTCCTACGGTTGGAGGTTTTGGGCAGCAACGTCTACCACGACCACCAAAGTGAACCTGTAGGCAGAGGCCCCAGAGAGGGGGTGAGAACAGAGTTGGTGAGGGCCTGGGGTGCTAATTAATGACCTTGGCATTGGAGAATGATGGTATTAGACTTTAAGAATGAGACCAGGCCGGGCACGGTGGCTCATGTCTGTAATCCCAGCACTTTGGGAGGCCGAGGTGGGCGGATGACAAGGTCAGGAGATTGAGGCTAACACGGTGAAACCCCGTCTCTACTAAAAATACAAAAAAAATTAGCTGTGTGTGGTGGCAGGTGCCTGTAGTCCCAGCTACTTGGGAGGCTGAGGCAGGAGAATGGCGTGAACCCTGGAGCCGGATCTTGCAGTGAGCCGAGATCGCGCCACTGCACTCCAGTCTGGGCCACAGAGCAAGACTCTGTCTCGAAAAAAAAAAAAAGAATGAGACCAGTCAGAGAGAGGTGAGTCAGGAGATCTGGCAGTGGTTCCAGTGGTAACACATCTGAGAGTCACTTCAAAAGTCACCCACCCTTGAGGTCATCAACTGCCTTAAGAGACATGGGAACATAGTCACTGAGAGTAGAGAGACCCACCTATGGTCACACAGCCAGACAGGGGCCTGGAGAGAGTAGATGCCTGCTCCTTCATCTCAATCAGTCCTGTCCATTCTGAAAATGCTTCCGAGCACCAGGCATAGAGCAAGTTTGAACTCCACGCTGGGGACATAGTGGAGAACCCTGTCTTCAAGGAGGTCAGCGTCAGCTCACACACCCTGCACTACTTTCCCAGGCCTGCTGTGACCAATTACCCACAAAGCTACTGGCTTAAGATACAGCACACATGGCCGGGCGCGGTGGCTCAAGCCTGTAATCCCAGCACTTTGGGAGGCCGAGACGGGCAGATCACGAGGTCAGGAGATCGAGACCATCCTGGCTAACCCGGTGAAACCCCGTCTCTACTAAAAAAAAAATACAAAAAACTAGCCGGGCGAGGTGGCGGGCGCCTGTACTCCCAGCTACTCGGGAGGCTGAGGCAGGAGAATGGCGTGAACCCGGGAAGCGGAGCTTGCAGTGAGCTGAGATCCGGCCACTGCACTCGAGCCTGGGTGACAGAGCGAGACTCCGTCTCAAAAAAAAAAAAAAAAAAAATAGCACACATTTATTATCTCACAGCTCCGTAGTCCAGGAGTCCAGCATGGGGTTCACTGGGGCCAAAGTCAAGGTGTCAGCATGGGTGCATTCCTTTCTGGAAGCTCCTGGGAGAGCCCATTTCCTTCCCTCCCTAGGCCCCCACATTCCTACCACACGGCCCCCTTCCTCCATCTTAAAGGCCAGCAACGCCACGCGGATCCTTCTCGCACAGCAACACTCTGCGCTACTCTGCTGCCTCCTCTTCCGCTATTAAGGACTTTGATGATGATATTGGCCCCACCTGGATAATCCAGGCTTGTTTCCCAGTCTTAAAGTCAGCTGATTAGCAATCTTCATTCCATCTGTTAACTTCACTCCCCTTGGCTGTGTAACAACACACTTAAAGGTTGCAAGGATGGGGACCTAGACATCCCCGAGGGACCACTATTGTGCCTACCACACTTCCTGTGAGACTTCGTGACCACCTGGTTGTGGTGGGAGAAAGGCTGGGAATCCGAAAGCTCAGCAGAGCTGAACTAGGTGTCGGAAGAAGAAAACTCCCCCCAGGTGATCATTCCAGGATGGAACGTTTGTGCGGTACACAAAGCGGCCAGAGAAGGGCGGTCTGAACTTCAAGGATTTGTGTGTGCCAACCTCACCTGATCACCCAGACCGTGTTTGCCGGAAAGTGGAAATGTTATGCGCGGTCAGGGAGGCCAAGTTCTCTCCCAGGGCCAGAGGCATAGTGTCTGGAATGAGCCAGAAGTTTAAAAACTAACCTGTTACGAAATCAGCCAAGAGCAGAAAGGGCAAATCGTCCTGGTCCTGCCCCGACCCCACCCGCTTGCATAACTCTGAGCAAGCAACTGCGAGGGTTTAGAGACCCCAGACGACTTCCCAGTTCCAGCCAGCAGGTGGACGGTCACGGAAACTCCAACCCGAGAGGATGGATTTGGACCGGAAATAGTCTCCCAACTGGTCGCCCTGTCTTTAGCTCCCTCTTCACCTCTCTGCTGCCCCAGCAGTCTTTCTAGAGGGCCAGGCAGAGCACACGCATCCAGCAGAAGCCCTGCGGTAACTTCGTGGATCCTTCACAGTAAAATCCTTGCTCCACAGAGAGTCCGGCAAGGCCCCACACAATCTCAGCCTTGCGCTTTGTGTCAGCAGCTCGGTTTCATGAAAACACAACCATCTTTACATCTTCCAGGCCTCTGGAATGAATTCCGCTTCCTTTTCTTTCTGGAAAACTCTAAGTCAATATTCAACACCACGTACCACTTCCCCAGGATTCCCACTAGAGCTGTGTGGCCATTGCTGCTCTCTGTTCCCAGTCAGGATTCTGCTGTGCTGAGCACCTGGAGGGCAGGAGAACTGTGGTTTCATACATGTCCCGGGGACCTTCTGAGCCTGGCTCAGTGGGCGCTCCAGAAATGTTTGTCACATGAAGAAGGATTATAAGAGGTTGGCACGCTCTGCTTTTCCAGTTCTCTTGGAATTAGGAATTTGGAAATGGAATCCGAATGAGTTTTACTAATGTCTGAAATCGGACTAAGTTCACACCTAAAAGAAAAATCACATTGGCAGATCTGATAGATAGATGGCATTCGTGGTCACAGTTAATGACCTCCTGTATTCACGCCCTTGGCAATGTGAGTTTACAATGCCTCATTAAAAGGTAGAGCGTATTTTCTCACCCCTTGTACCTTGGCCGGTCTCGTGACCTGCTTTGGTCAACAGAATATAGCAGAACTGGCAAAGTGTCCTTTAAGTCCAGGCCTCATGACACCTTTACTGCTTTTGCTCTTCTCTTAGGACCCCTGACTCCGCTGAGAGAACGAGCCTGGACTAGCCTGCTGGAGGAAGAGAACAAGCACGGGTCAGTCTGTGGAGTAGAACCAACTCTTCCTACCTGAGGCCATGCTAGACAGGCCAGCCCCCAGCCCAGCTGCCGGTGACCACTGAACAAACCCACCTGGATTCAGCCAGCCCGGGCCCAAATCACCAAAACCACCCACCACCATGTAGACATGTGCCATAATAAATGGTTGTTGCTTTCAGCTACTAGATTTGGGCGAGTTTTGTTACACAGCAAAATAGACAACAGATTAGGACAGCTGATGGCTGAGAAGCAAATGAGAATTGAGTGCTTGGCTATTCTAGGAGTGGAAAGGAGGGAGTTTATTGTTTTCGTTATTAAAGTTTCATTCTAAGGAAAATGTTCCTTCCTCCTTTGATCTACATACACTGTGATTGCTTTTCTTTTCTTTTTATTGAGACAGAGTTTCACTCTTGTCACCCAGGCTGGAGTGCACTGGCACGATCTCCACTCACTATAACCTCTGCCTCCCGGGTTCAAGTGATTCTCCTGCCTCAGCCTCTCAAGTAGCTGGGATTACAGGCACTTGCCACCATGCCCGGCTAATTTTTGTATTTTTCGTAGAGATGGGATTTCACCATGTTGGCCAGGCTGGTCTCGAACTCCTGATATCAGGTGATCCATCTACCTTGGCCTCCCAAAGTGCTAGGATTACAGGCATGAGCCACCGCTCCTGGCCTATGATTGCTTTTCATTTGCTTCTTCCTGGAGTTCACTTGGGATCAAGAAGCAGCAATGGACTCCAACATAATCTTTTCCTGAGTGGAAATAATTAATTCAGTGCTTCCTGAAATAAGGAAGCCATCGGAGACCTGTTTTTTGAACCTACCTAATGAGCCTGGGATCTGTGTTCTGAATGCTGGCTTAGAAAGAGGCTGTGTACAGTTGCTCACGCCTGTAATCCCAGCACTTTGGGAGGCCAAGGTTTGATCATGAGGTCAAGAGATTGAGACCAACCTGGCCAACACGGTGAAACCCCGTATCTACTAAAATACAAAAAATTAGCTGGGCATGGTGGTGCATGCCTGTAGTCCCACCTACTCAGGAGGATGAGGCAGGAGAATTGCTTGAACCTAGGAGGTGGAGGATGCAGTGAGCCAAGATCATGCCACTGCACTCCAGCCTGGGGATAGAGCGAGACTCCGTCTAAAAAAAAAAAAAAAAAGAAATAAGTTACGGGCCTGGTGGAAAAGATCAGTTGAAGAAGGGTTTATTTGGGACATCAAAAATAAGAACAAAGATAAAAGCCAACCTGATTCTGAAATTTTAACAGAGGTGGAGGTGAGATGTCAGGCCAGGGAGTCAAGGCCCTGGAATCTGAAGTGTGAGGTGGTGACGGTCATTTTACAGGTATTCTGAAGACCTGAGGACCTTATGATCAACTCATCATATCCAGAGCACATTTATGTGTGTCCCAGATGGTTTGGGCTTGCTCTAACATTCCCTCATAACTCACCGGGCCTGATTCAAGGATAATTTGGGAATTGCCTCAAAGTAAAGTTCAGAATTTTTCTTAGCAAAGGTGAGTAAGAAGGACAGAGGGGTTGTTACCATCACTGATATGTATCCACCACTCCAAGCCCAGCTCAAATCCCACTGCTTCCCTAGCCACCTAACTGGAAGATGCTCCCTCCCACAAGCAACTGCTGAGGGTTGCAGGGCACACATCTTGACTGGCTTGACATGTAACTTAATGTTATCCAACTGCTAGCCTTTACAAGGGTCCTACCTACTTCAGGTGCAAATGCTCAGCCTTTAAACTGGGCAAATAAATTTTGAGGGGGATCTTGGGAGCCCAGCCACCACTTATAATGTTGCTTCCATGAGAAATGTGTTCTCTGTTCTCACAGAAAGGCTGGGAAATGACCTTTGGTTGGGGCACCACGCATTTCCAAGACCGGTCAGCTTTGAGCATGGGAGAAGCACATCCTCCTGGAGGACTTTTTAATTTTACTTAAGAAACACATTCACATATATTTTGCATGATTTATGTGTCACTCCAGTTCAGTTCAAACTCCTTTAATTAGATTCTTCTCCAACCTCTGATCCAGAGGTAACCTCTCCCTTCCCTAACCCTCAGCACGCTCTCAGTCAAGAAGGCTTTTTCCCCTGACCCTTCTCAAACACCTCAGCTGTTTGCTTCCTGGGTTGCTGTGCTGGCGGAAGGGCCATAGTTTGGAATCATTATTCCACAAAGTTTGGTGGCCATATGTAATCATCCATTCTTCATGTCTTGATCCACAGAAGACAACTTTCTGCCTCCAGAAACAGTTGTGAGACCAGGCCCAAGAGCTCACAGCCATGGAAAGCACTCCCTCCTGAGAGGGGCTGTGGAGGATGGCTGTGGAGGATGCCCAGAGGCAGATGGCAGATTAGCAGAGCAGGCCTGGAGGCAATGACTGATGGACCTTAGGCCTGACACCCCACCTCAGACTACTACTTTGCCCAGGATTTCTCTTTTCCAATTCTTCTCTTCTTGTTTATTTTCCAATAAGAACTAAATATGGAGCTATGGAAAATTTCAAACATATACAAAAGTAGCTAGAACATACAAAAACCCCCATACACCTATGACCCAGCTTCAGTTGTCTACTTACAGCAAATGTCATTTTATCTATTCCTCCACCCAGTTCCCTTCATCATGATTATTTGGAAATCAATTCCAGGCATCAGATTATTTTTTTCTCTATTTCAGTAACTCTAAAAAATAAGGGCTGTGTGTTTTTTTTTTTTTTAAAGAAAACACAATAAAAATAAATTAACAAAAATGTTTCAGTACTAGCAAATATCCAGCTAGTATTCAAATCTCCAAATCTGTCAAAAGCCACAATTTTTTTTTTTTTTTTTTGAGATGGAGTCTCGCTCTGTCGCCCAGGCTGGAGTACAGTGGCACGATCTTGGCTCACTGCAAGCTCTGCCTCCCGGGTTCACACCATTCTCCTGCCTCAGCCTCCCAGGTAGCTGGGACTACAGGCGCCCACCACCGCGCCTGGCTAATTTTTTTTTGTATTTTTAGTAGAGACGGGGTTTCACTGTGGTCTTGATCTCCTGACCTCATGATCTGCCCACCTCGGCCTCCCAAAGTGCTGGGATTATAGGCGTGAGCCACCGTGCCCGGCCCCACGATTATTTTTTTAATGGATTATTTGACTCCAGATCAAAGAAGGTCCACATATAGCAATTGGTTGATGTGTATCTCTGAAGTCTCTTTGAATCCATAGGTTCCCCCTTGGTTTCTTTATTTTTTTACTTTAGAATCTATTAAAGTAACTGGGTGGTTTATCAAATGGAATTCCCTGCAGTCTGGACTGCATCCCCATGGTGTCATTTAGCCCATTGCTCTGCCTCTGTCCTTCCTGTACGTTTGTACTGGAGCTAGGGGCTTGACCACAGTCAGGTTCACCCAAGACTCCTTGGGTAGGTGTGTTCCTCCACAAGAGGCACAGCATGTCCCCATGTCTCTGTTTACCATGTTAGTGGTGGTTGCTGCTTACTGCCTAGATCCTTAACTCACAGGAGCTGCCCTTGGTTTTTGCTTTTTTTTTTTTTTTTTTTTTTTTTTTTGAGACAGTCTTGCTCTGTCGCCCAGGCTGGAGTGCAGTGGCGTGATCTCAGCTCACTGAAAGCTCCGCCTCCTGGGTTCCCGCCATTCTCCTGCCTCAGCCTCCCGAGTAGCTGGGACTACAGGCACCAGCCACCACGCCTGGCTAATTTTTTGTATTTTTAGTAGAGACGGGGTTTCACCATGTTAGCAGGGATGGTCTCGATCTCCTGGCCTTGTGATCTGCCTGCCTTGGCCTCCCAAAGTGCTGGGATTACAGGCGTGAGCTACCACGCCCAGCCTGGTTTTTGCTTTTAAAAGTAAAATATAATGCATACACTATAAAATTCACCATTGTAAAGTATACAACTCAGTGGTTTTTAAAGTATATTCACAAGGTTGTACAACCATCATCACCATCTAACTCCAGAACATTTTCATCACCCTAAAAAGAAACTCTGTTGGCATCATGCCTTAACCTCCCTTCTTCCCAGGCCCTGGCAACCACTAATCTACTTTCTGTCTCTACGGATTTTCCTATTATGAAATTTTCATATAAAAGGAACCATTTGTGGTATTTCATGGCTGGCTCCTTTCATTTAGTCTTCAAGGTTCACTCATGTGGTAGCATGAATCAGTACCTTATCTGTTTGTATTGCCAAATAATATTCAATTGTGTGATCGACCACAGTTGGTTTATCCATCCACCAGCGATGGACATTTGGGTTGTTTCTGCTTCTGGCGACTGTGAATATCACTGCTATGAACGTTTGTATACAAGTGCTTGCGTGGATGTGTGTCTTCATTTCTCTTGGGCACAGCCCCTGGAGTGGGACTTCTGGTTCATGTGGCAGCTCTACGCTTAATCTTTTGAGGAAGTGCCAGGCTGCCTTCCACAGTGGCTGCCCCATTTTCTATTCCTACCAGCACTGTAAGTGGGTTCCAATGTCTCCACATCTGGGCCAACACTTGTTATTGTTGTCATTTTGATTACAGTCCTCCTAGTGGTACCCATGGTTTTTTTGTTTTTTTTTTTTTTTTTTTTTTGAGACGGAGTTTCGCTGTGTCTCCCAGGCTGGAGTGCAGTGGCGTGATCTCCTCACTGCAAGCTCCGCCTCCCGGGTTCACGCCATTCTCCCGCCTCAGCCTCCCAAGTAGCTGAGACTACAGGCGCCCGCCACCACGCCCGGCTAGTTTTTTGTATTTTTAGTAGAGACGGGGTTTCACCATGTTAGCCAGGATAGTCTCGATCTCCTGACCTCGTGATCCACCCGCCTCGGCCTCCCAAAGTGCTGGGATTACAGGCTTGAGCCACCGCGCCCGGCCAGTACCCATGGTTTTTGAATCATTGCCTAGCCAAGCTCAAGCTGTGCACACACAGGAGTACAGCTCAGATACACAGTATTTCCAAGGCAGGTAGCTCTGGCCTCCACCTGCTACTGGAGAGATAAAAATTACACACATGCTGTCACCTGTCACACACACTCTCACACTCATACATACTCTCTCCACACACACACTCATACAAGCACGGTCCCTACCCTGTTGGTGTGCTGCAGGGAATGAAAGTTGAGTAAGGCACAATCCCTGCCCTTGAGGAGCTCGAGGTCAGTCCAGGCGACATGGCCTGGAGTTTCTGCTGGCAGGAACAGAGGCCCCTCCAGCAGCTCAGGTACAAGGGAAGGTTTGCTGTGAAGTCGCCCAGGGGGTCTCACAAGTGAGGACCTGATGGAAACCAGCCCACCCTCAGGAACAGGGTCTCTCTCTACCCTGTTTGTCACCCTCACTGTCTTTCCTCTGCTGCCTAGTTTCCTCAGTTTACCCCCAGCCCCTGCCCCCCAACCCCGGATTCTGACTGACAAGTGACTGTGACTTAGCCTGGCCCTTGCCCTCAGCACCAGCCGCCCTCACCCAATGGTGCAGCCTCCCTGTCTCAATTCCATATTCTGCAGTAAGCACAGGTTTCCACACCAGGCCCCAAAAGACCTTTGAGGGGTTCTGCTTGATTGGGATCCCTTGATTCAGTCATCCGTGGCCAGGGAGAAGAGCAGGAGCCTGCAGAAGGAGAGAGAACCGGCCGTGCGTAGTGGCTCACGCCTCTAGTCCTAGCACTTTGGAAGGCTGAGGCAGGTGGATTGCTTGAGCTCAGGAGCTCAAAACTAGCCTGGGCAACACGGTGAAACCCTGTCTCTACTAAAAAATACAAAAAAATTAGCCGGGTATGGTGGTGGGTGCCTGTAGTCCCTCCCAGCTACTCAGGAGGCTGAGGCAGGAGAATTGCTTGAATCTGGGAGACGGAGGTTGCAGTGAGCCAAGATCGCGCTACTGCACTCCAGCCTGGGTGACAGAGCAAGACTCCCTCTCCAAAAAAAAAAAGAAAAGAAAAGGAAAAAAAAAAAAGAGAGAGAACCTTCCAGCATAAGCGGTCAGGGCGAACACAGCCACATCAGAGGTGGTGGGGTCTGAGCCAGGCCTTCAACCACAGGGAATCAGAAAGAGAAGAGCGCTTTCTACTCTAAGCACAAGGGTGGGACATGACAAGGGGTTTCAGGACCCCGTAGGTGAGAGGTTTGGAGTGAATGAGAAGCGGAGGAAAGCAGAGAGGTGGCCTTTGTCTTGTTGATCCAGGTCTTGATTGTTAAACTGGAGAGCACCGGCCCAATAGAATTTTTGTCGTTTTCTAAGGTATTTTTAGCTACAAAGACCTTTTGTTTCCACATCAAATATTACCCAGAAGCTTCCTGGATGAATCCGAGAAAAGCAGGATGGCTCTGGTCACAGCAGAGGTGAGGACAAAGTCACTGGCCCAGGACCCCTCATCCCTTCATTGTCACCCCACAGCTTCTGCAATGACTCTCCGCAGCTCCTAGGTCCTGTGGAACAGTGACAACCGCTGGTGGGCGATGGGGAGCTAGGGAAGGGTTTTCTGCAGGAGAGTGACGGGGCAGAGAGACAGGCACAAGTGTGAGAGCCTGGGCCACAGACATGGAGCCACCTTGAGAAGGAAGAGGAAGCAGCATTTGGGCAGTTTGAGGATAAAAGGAGAAGCCGAAATAACAGAGTGGTTCTGAGCCTGGGGGTCTGGAGTCTGGATGTCAGGCAGGGGATGTAGTAGGTGAGGAGAGTGACAGCTGCTTTTTAGACATGCTGAGTTGATGGTAATGGCAAGCAAAAAAACAAAAAACAAAAAGGTTACCAGCTGGCCACAGTGGCTCACACCTGTAGTCTCAGCATTTTGGGAGGCCGAGGAGGCAGGATCACTTGAACCCAGGAAGTTGAGGCTACAGTGAGCCGGGATCCTGCCGCCGCACTCTAGTCTGGGTGACAGAGCAAGACCTTTTCTCAAAAAATAAAAATAAGCTGGTCTCAGTGGCTCATGCTTGTAATCCCAGCACTTTTGAAGACCGAGGCAGGAGGACTGCTTGAGTTTAGGAGTTCAAGACTGGTCTGGGCAACATAGTGAGACCTTGTCTCTACTAAATTGTTTTTTCTAATTAGCTGGGCATGGTGGCACAAGCCGGTAGTCCCAGCTAGTTGGGAGGCTGATGTGGGAGGATCACTTGTACCCTGGAGTTCAAGGCTGTAATTAGCTGTGATCGTGCCACTGTACTCCAGCCTGGGCAACAGAGTGAGACCCTGTCTCAAAAAATAAATAAAAATAAAAATAATGTTTTCTAAAAAAGGTTACCCCATACACTGCTGAGCTCTGAACAAAAGTGAGGTCACAGCAGCTGCCCAAAGAAGCAAAACAAGGTAGGCTTTCAGAGAGGCCCCACTGTCTCAGGAAGAAGGCGGGCAGCCTAGGCTTTTCTTGATTGGGATGAAGAGGTTTAAGGCCCAACACAAAGTTGGAGTTAATTAAATCATACCAAATTACGGTAGAACCTCATTGTTCCAATGTTGGTTCATTTAAAGTAGCAACTATTTCTTTTTTTCTTTTTATCTTTTTTTTTTTTTTGAGACGGAGTTTCACTCTTGTCGCCCAGGCCGGAGTACAATGGTGCAATCTCAGCTCACTGCAATCTCCGCCTCCCGGGTTCAAGCCATTCTCCTGCCTCAGTCTCCAGAGCAGCTGGGATTACAGGTGCCCCCCACCATGCCTGGCTAATTTTTGCATTTTCAGTAGAGACAGGGTTTCTCCATGTTGGCCAAGCTAGTCTCAAACTCCTGACCTCAGGTGATCTGCGCGCCTTGGCCTCCCAGAGTGCTGGGATTACAGGCATAAGCCACTGTGCCTGGCCAAAAATAGCAACTATTTCAAAGTCACTGCTAGTCCCCAACCAACGAGACACCTTATTACTGTTTAATGAAAGTGCTGAGATAAGCCGGACCTGGTAAATGCAAAGACCAGCAGGGGTTGGAGAATTTTTCTTTTTGTTCTTTGGATATCAAATTAATAAGGTTTTATTGTAGGAGAAGTTGAGGTACCCATATGCAGTGATGCCAGCAGAACATTGCCTGCCAAGTAATATTGCTCTAAAGTAGTTAATTTTTCTCCCTGGCCTGGGAACCTAATACATTTAGAGCTATAACTTCTAGAGGTCCCCCTCTCCACCCGCCCAAAATATTTCCTTTGCATGTTAGGAGAATCTAGTCAGTCTACATAAAGCCAATTTTTGAAAAAGTACTATTCAGTCCATCAACTATTTATTTTAAAAACAGTTAGTAGTTAACTATTGTTTTCAAAATAGAGCACTGGACCGGGCTCGGCGGCTCACGCCTGTAATCCCAACACTTTTGGGAGGCCAAGGTGGGTGGATTGTTTGAGTCCAGCAGTTTGAGACTAGCCTTGTAAACACAGCAAACCCCATCATCACAACAATAAAAAATAAATAAAAATTAGAGCACTGGCCAAGTGTGGCCTCTCATGTGAGGTCATGGGTCAGCCTGGCCTCTGATCCAGCGCTGAGTGGGAAGCACAGGTGGGACCTGGCCTGCCCCATCCCCCGCCCAGATGCAGCATTTGTTCCTGCCCACAGGGGTCTTCAGACCCTGCTCCGGGTCCTTGTCAATTTCACTGTGGCTGCAGGGCCCTGGGGGTCACCTCACCATCTGGCTGGCCTTGCCCAAGTCCCTGGGGTTGACTGTACTTGTTTCTGACGCTTCCATGAGAGCTCAGCTGTGGCTCAGGGGCCAGCCACGCCTGCTCATTTATCTTCCCAAATTGGAATCCCTGCCAGAGCCCGGCTTTAGTTAGCATGGGCCAGTCCCATCTAGAAGACGGGGGACTCTCTCAGGAGGATGACTGTCACTTTTAGGCCACATACAGTTTTGTAGAAACAAATGAACCTGTTTGCAATTTGAAAATTCATTATCCTCCCTTTTGGTGCAAAGAGCTACTTTAAGAAGACAGGTACAGATTATTCTGGGAAAAGGGATTTATCATTGAAAGAAGCTGTCTTAGCTCCCTCTCTCCCCATTGCCTCTTCCCTGTCAGCCTGCACAACGCAGGCTATTCATCTGCTGGGGCTGCCGTCATGAGGGAACAGTTGGGGTGGCTGAGCAGCAGTGCTGGAGGCCACAAATCTGAGATCAGGGGCCGACGGGGTTGGTCTCTCCTTGGCTTGTAGATGCGGCCTTCTCCCTGTGTCTTCACGTGGTCCCCGCTGTCTGTGCGTTGTGCCCTGATCTCCTCTTCTTATAAGGACACCAATCATATTGGATTAGAGCCCATTCCCAGGATGTAATTGTTCCCTTAACTCTTTTCCTGTTTAGCCCAAGAACACTCACCAGCAGCTCTTGCGGCTGCAGCATTTACCCCAAAGTAATTTGGTCACAAAACATTTCGCTTTTATTATTTTCGCTTTGCTCTAGTGTATCAACTTTGGAAACAAAAGACATCATTCTGCGTATAGCATTCTGTCTTTAGTAGTGGCATTTCCATTTAGAAAATATAGTAATTCTCGATGGCTGAAAATGTCAAATCCGAGAAAACATGGCATTCCTACGTGATCGTTCTCAAACAGTTGTTGGCCATAGATTCATTTGATGAATCTTGTTTTTCTGAAATAGATGATTCTAATAATTGAGATGATTTTGATGTTAGTTCTGTTTAGAAATAACTCCAAGAACAGTTTTTAAATTTTACTTTGACATCGAAAATCAGTCAGGTTTGTTTATGTAAAATTAAATGAGCTCTGGCCAGGCACAGTAGCTCATGCCTATATTTTGGGAGGCTGAGGCGGACAGATCACTTGAGGTCAGGAGTTTGAGACCAGGCAATGTGGCGAAATCCCATCTCTACAAAAACAACAACAACAACAACAACAAAAATATTACCCAGATGTGGTGGTGTGTGCCTGTGGTCCCAGCTTCTCGGGAAGCTGAGGCAGGAGAATCATTTGAACCTGGGAGGCAGAGGTTGCAGTGAGCCGAGATCGTGCCATGGAACCCCAGCCTGGGCAACAGAGCAAGACTCTGTCTCAAAAAAAAAAAAAAGAAAGAAAGAAATGAGTGCTGGCAGTGGGCTGCACGGTTTTTTTTTTTCTGAACAGGAAAAGGATTAATTATTTCTTTAAAGAACGTAGCACCAAATACAGTCACATTCTGAGGTGCTGGGGGTTGGGACTTCAACATATGAATTTTGGAGGGGCACAAGGCATCCCATGACACATGTGGGAACCGGTATAATCTCTACAGAGACTAGAATTTAGATTTAACAGCTTTAAACAGCTTCAATTTATTGGTAACATACAAAACAAAAAAAATTCGAAGCCCTTTACATTCAAATTATTGAATAAAAAATAAGTATCTCTACAATGTATAAAATGTATGCTATGTTTATCAGTCTTACTTGTTGCTAACCTACTTTTATGTTTCCTTACAGAAAATTCTTGACCTTTTATGTTTCCTTACAGAAAATTCTTGACATTTTATGTTTCCATGTGAGAGATTATACAGAAGGCAAATTTTTGTGAGTTATACAATAATACTTTAATACCAATTCTGTTACGAACTTCATTGTCACTATATTTAAATGTCATAGTAATTATTTTTATGTGGCATTTTAAAATAATCTAGATTTCATGCAGCATTATAAAACTAATTGGGGCCGGGGGCACCGGTTCACGCCTGTAATCTCAACTCTTTGGGACGCCAAGGCGGTCAGACTGCTTAAGTCCAGGAGTTTGAGACCATCTTGGGCAACATGGTGAAACCTCATCTCTACAAAAAATACGAAACAAAACAAAAAATCAGTCAGACATGGTAGTGCATGCCTCTGGTCCCAGCTACTCTGGAGGCTGACATAGGAGGATCGCTTGAACCTGGGAGGCAGAGGTTGCAGTGAGCCGGGATTGTACCACTGCACTCCAGCCTGGGCGACAGAGCAAGACCCTGTCTCAAAAAAACAAAACAAAACAAAAACAAAACAGAAAACAGTGTGAGAAGGGTTCATTACCCACCCACCCCACCCCCAAAGCTGTCCAAGCTCCTGACCCCATACAAAGGCAAACGATGCACTCTGCAAAGCTGCCTGCCAGGCCCCAAATGCCAAGTCAAACCCACCACTGCCCTTGCATGACCTCTGACCCCTCCACCTTCAATCTAGACCCCACACCTTTCCCACCATCATCTCAGGTCAACAAGAACCTTGATTAAAGGCCTCCTTCCTGTCCCTGCACCTCCAGACAAGAAAGGGCAATGTTTTCAGAGACAGATCAGATTCTGTTAAAACATTTAATAAGGTCAAGATATCTTAAAATAGTTACCAGACACAAATAGATGGACTAGTACATGGACAGCAGCTCAGGCATGGGATGCTACGTTTCTTATTCACACATCAGCTCTTGACACCATATTAGTAAAGGTGGGGGCAGGGGGCACAAGCCACGGCCAGGGTGGAGATGCAGCTGGCCAGAGGGAGCTGACCCTTCTGTTGAGTTGAACCCTGGGGATATGCAGCTGCTGTGCAATGGTGCCACCTGATGGTACTTTGTAGAATAACCATTCTCATACTTTCTCTTCCATCGGTAAGCTCCTAGAGACTGAAATTTCACATTGGTTTCCCTGTTGTCTATTGTTGTCAAATGAGAAGTGCAAACGTCAGTACTCACCTCTCTTGATTTTCACCTCTCTAAAAAATGAAATCTCAGCTATATTCACTGACATATTATGGAAAGAACACTGGACTTAAGAGATTTGGGTTCAGATCCCATTTTTGGCAACTTACTAGTTACAAGATTTGGGGAAGTTACTCAACATCTGCATGCCCATTTTATGATCTGGAGAATGGAAAGAATAGGATTCTTGTGGGGATTACGGGAGGTGATATATGCACATCTGCGCCCATAAATCAAGCCTGGGTGTAAATCAACCCCCAAGTAAAGAGTCACCATTATGCAGTCTCTGAAGGAGGCTCAGCCAGCTCTACCTTTAATGGCTGGGATGTACTTGTCTTTTGGTTCCTTTCCACCTGTTCGCCAGCAGTGGCTAAGGTTGTGATGGAGGCCATCCCTTAGCAGGTGAGTCGAGACCATCCTGGGCAACATGGTCAGGACCACCCTTGGGCCTCTGTGCAGGGCAGTGCCCACCCTGACGCCTACGCTGGTCAGATTGAGAGCATAGACATGGGGCCATGACCTCCATAAACCCCCACCCAGTGCCACGTGGCAGCCCAAGGAACCCTCTGAGCCCTGGGTTCTTCATCTGTAAAATGAGGCTAACGTAACAAGGGGATCTACTTAGTAAAACAAAACAAAACTAAAATACAGTTCATCTTCTGGGGTGTTTTGTTTTGTTTTGTATTGGAGTGTTATTTGTTACTTATTGTTATTTTACTCTATATTCCCAGAGACAAATAAAACGTAAGAGGCTGTTCTTGCATTGCTATAAAGAAATACCTGAGACTGTGTAATTTATAAGAAAAAAAGTGTTTTTTTTTCTTTTAGGTTTTGGTTTTTTTTGAGACAGAGTTTCGCTCTTATTAGCCAGGCTGGAGTGCAATGGTGCGATCTTGGCTCACTGCAACCTCTGCCTCCCAGGTTCAAGCAATTCTCCAGCCTCAGCCTCCTGAGTAGCTGGGATTACAGGCATGTGTCACTACGCCTGGCTAATTTTGTATTTTTAGTAGAGACAGAGTTTCTCCATGTTGGTCAGGCTGGTCTTGAACTCCTAACCTCAGGGGATCTGCCTGCCTTGGCCTCCCAAACTGCTGGGATTACAGGCATGAGCCACCGCGCCTGGCCAGAAAAGAGGTTTGATTGGCTCATGGTTCCGCAGGCTGTAAGGAAGCCTGACCTCCGCACCTGCTCGTCTTCTGAGAAGGCCTCAGGAAGTTTACGATCGTGGTGGAAGGTGAAGGGGGAGCAGGCACGCCACATGGCGAAAGCAGGAACAAGAGAGACAGCGTGGGATGGGGGGTGCCACACACTCTTCAATGACCAGGTCTCACGAGAACTCACTCACTATGGTGAGGACAGCACCAAGCCATGAGGGATCCACTCCCATGATCCCAACACCTCCCACCAGGTCCCACCTCCATCACTGCAGATCACAATTCAACCTGAGATTTGGGCGAGGACAAATACCCCAACTGTATCAAGCGTCTTCCTTCCCCTTTCTCCCTTCCCCTCCTCATTCTGGGGAGAAGAGGCTGCTTTGTGTTTCTGAAGGGCTCAGTGTTCTCACCCACCCCCAAACCCCCAAGTAAAGAACTCTTAGGTTTCAGGCCCATGGCGTGTGGGGAGAGGTGGTCCCAGAGAAGCAGGGCGTGAGATCGGCAGCTTTAGTTGAAGAGGCTGGGATAGATGGGGGGCAGGGGTAGTGGTCTCAGCAAATGGTGAGGAGTGACGGGGAAGGGTGCCCAAGGCTGCTCAGGGGGTGGAGCGTGAATAGCCAGAGGCTGAGCTTTGACTCATCAGCACTGCTCCCAGGACCACCGTGGCTGAAGAGTGAATCTCTCCGCAGTGCCCAGGGCATCCTGAGGCCCGGAGGGCCAGTTCCCTGAATGGTGCAAGACCCTCTCAGGTCCACAGGACCCCAGGAGCCAGGAAGCACAACAAATTGGATTTCCTTCCACGCTGAGTAGATGGAAGCTAGAAAACCAAAGAAGGCCAGGTGCAGTGGCTCACGCCTGTAATCCCAGCACTTTGGGAGGCCGAGGCGGGTGGATCACTTGAAATCAGGCGTTTGAGACCAGCCTGGCTGACATGGTGAAACCCTGTCTGTATTAAAAATACAAAAATTAGTTGGGCATGGTGGCACACACCTGTAATCCCAGTTACTTGGGTGGCTGAGGCACAAGAATCGCTTGAACCCGCGAGGTGGAGATTGCATGAGCCGAGATTGCACCACTGCACTCCAGCCTGGGCGACAGAGCCAGACTGTCTTTCCCCTCCTCCAAAAAAAAAAAAAAGAAACAAAGAAAAAGAAAAGCAATGGCTCTTGCGCCAGAGTGTCTTAGAGGGAGTCCACACTGACACGCCCACGGCGGGAGCTGCTGAAAGGGGTTCCCAGCCCAGTGCTGCCCTGTGACCGCCGCCACCTGTTTCCCGCTTTCCTGGCCACTGTACATACATTTGTTCATGTTTATAGACTCTGAATATAGAGACCCCACACAAGAAGAGAAAGACTCAGAAAAACAATGTTATAATCTGCTTCCTGAGGCACCCTGCCTGCAGGAAGTGCTTTTCACAGCAAGAAATTCTGACTCCAGGACCCATATTTTTAGCAGGAACGTGGTCAGTCAACACACATCCTCTGGGCCTGCGCTGGACCAGATGACCAGGAGGAAGCAGCCGTGAGTCACAGGGAGAAAGCCGGTGGCTCTGACAGGGACGCCTGCTGCTCTGCGGGGAAGCAGCTTCCCCCTGGTTTCAGTTAGAAATGTCAGGGGACGCCTGCCCACACAAGGCTCATGGGAACTGTGGAGGGCGGCCCCGCAGACCACACTCAGCAGGTGCCTACCATGGCTTCTCTCCTGGCAGGCGAGGACTTCAGTTTTTCTCCATGGCTTGGCCAACCTGCTTTTTTATTCTCAGAGCCACAATCACCCTCCTCCTGCCCCAGCCTGGAACTCTGTGAGTCCCTCCACTATAGTAATCAGCACAGCCTAGAGAGGGCCAAGTCCTCCCGTGCCCCCAACATCCCACCTTCATGTTGCAGCAAGGCCCAAAATGTCCCAGAAGAAAAACGAACTCCACCACACACCAAAAAACGTGAAATCACCTTCATAATTTGGGAACTATAAACCTAGTTCTATTTGTTCTGTAACGTATTTTTCATGATCAGGAAATGAGGACAAAGAAAGGCTCTGGGAATTGCATTATGGAGAGGACACCATCTTCCAGGCCCTGCCAGCTCAGGGCTCCTGTCTTTCAGCCCCTCCAGAGCTGAGCCCGCAGGGCTGGGGGGCCCTCTCCCTGCTCCTGAGCCACAGAAGCCCAAGGCTGGCCCTGAAGACCTAGCAGCCTCAGGCGTTTGCAGCCCCCTTTGCCTATGAGGGCTGTTAAGAGAGGTGTGGACGTGGGACCCACCCATTCACCCTCAGAGGAGGTTGGGACTTCCGTCCCAGCAAGAGTACCCCTAGGACTGTGGAGTGCAGAGGACAGCGACCGGTGACAAGGTTTCCGGTGCAGGGTCTTGCCCTCCTTCCCTGTAGCCCGATATGGGAAGGGCCACGATCCAAGCCCATGTTCATGCTGCTTCTCCAGGAGGCCTTCCCAAGTATCTTCTCGATGCCGAGTGACTCACGAATTCCTCATAGAAACAGACCTTGAACGGGATCGCTCTTCTTGCAAATGAAGAAACTGAAGACCAGAGATGCACTGGAATTTGCCTCAAGTCACACAGCAAGTAACCAGCAGAGCCAGGAGGTTCCTCTGCCCCCAGGCCAGAGAGGGCTTGCGATCTGGCTTCCGAGCAGTGGTTCCCAGCTCCTGGGACATTACAATCACCTGGGAGCCCCACCAGTGGCCTGACTCTCTGCAGGTGGTGCTTGGAAGGCTGCTCGTGGTTCTCATGCAGCCAGAGTGGAGAACCTTTAGATTCAGGCATGGAGGTTCCACCTGGTTCCAGATCACGTGGCCATGTGGTCTCAAGAAAGTCACAGTCCTCCTGAGCCTCACTGGCAAATTGCTATATAATAACACCCATCTTCCTGATAAGGAATCCACAGAAGGGTCCAGACCCTGGACCTCCTCAGGAAAACAGAGCAGGCATTATAAGATGCAATTGAATAAGGGAAGTTTTTCATAAGCTTGGAGGGCTATGGTTATTGGATTCAAAAGAATAGTTTTCTGTCTCGTCACATAACCATTTGAAAAGTAGTAATACCCATTCTTTAACAGAAGTGTATTTGGGGCCAGGTGCGGTGGCTCTCGCCTGTAACATCAATACTTTGGGAGGCCAAGGTGGGCAGATCACTTGAGGTCAGGAGTTCGACACCAGCCTGAACATCACAGTGAAACCTCGTCACTACTAAAAATACAAAAATTAGCTGGGTGTGGTAGTGCACGCCTGTAGTCCCAGCTACTCGGGAGGCTGAGGCAGGAGAATCGCTTAAATCCAGGAGATGGGGGTTGCAGTAAACTGAGATTGTGCCACTGCACTCCAGCCTCGGAGACAGGAGTGCAACCCTGTCTCAAAAAAAAAAAAAAAAAAAAAAAAAAAAAAAAGCATATTTGGAATCAGTCCCCTCCCGCGGGGGCCTCTCTCAGGAGGTCAGCCCACAGCACAGTGGCAGGCACGTGGTAGCCCCTCCATAAACGGCTGCGTGAGTGCAGTTCAAGTAGGAGGCCGGCATTCTTTCAATACACTCTGCCACATTGGAAGAAGCCTGTGCAGGACTAGACAGTTGTCTTTCTGGGGCAGGCTCTTGCCTCCAGGCCAGTTGCATGAGTGCAGCTGTCTTCAGAGACTGGCAGGCAAGCCACACCCCATGGGACTGTGAGGTGCTCTCACAGTGAAGACCAAGTGCAGGTAGCACTGGCTTTGTGGTTCAGAGAAAAGTAGACACTCATTTCCTTGGGGAAAAAAGTATTTATCAAAGCAGGTCTTTCCCTCTTGGCAAAGAACAGAAACATGTCATTTTCTCCAGCAGTCTGAGCTGAGATTTGGGGGCAAATAACCATTAAACAGAGACACCTGAGGGGCACGGATGGTCCCTGTGGCAAAGGTTGGCTGAAGAATTACAGGTAATAGCGAGCCATTGTGGGTTCTTGAGTGGAGGAGGGGCATGACAAAGCGGGGCTGGAGAGCAGAGGGAGGAGGACGGTAGAGCGGAATGTCACAAGGTTCTGGGGCCCTGACTCCCTAAGTGCAGGAAACTGCTGAGTCTTGAGGTCACTTGGGCCTCCTGCCTCTCTGATAGCTCCCACCTGCCACCCCCAGAGGCCACCCAGTCCAAGTGTCTCATCAACTGCTAGCATATGCTGAGCAAAAGAAAGTGTGTGGCTGTCCCATTTTTTATGCACCAAGCCCTGAGGCCAGAGGCACCACCCCTCCACTTGGAAGATTCTGAGGGTGGTGGCAGTTGTCATCCTTCTAGGGAAGGTGTGGCCTTCTAGAGCCTAATAATGGTGACAGCCGTAACTGCCGCTTATGGAGGATACTCGTGAGACTCATCTGCCTGGGCCTCACCCTGACACGGAGGCTCCCTGACCTCACCTTTGGCTACTCGCTCCTCCCGTCTGTCCCACTGGTGGACCTGATGCTGTCCTTCGCATGCTCTTACCTCACACCTGCTGTTCCAGCTCCCTGGGATGCTCTTCCTCTTGGTGTGCTCATGGCTCCATCCCTGAATTCATTCAGGTCCCTCCTGAAATGTCACCTTCTCTCTAACACAGCGCCCACCCATCCATCCTCCCTCTTGATTTTTCTTTTCACCGACCACACCTGACACATGTAGTTGTTCCTTTGCCTATTGTCTGTCTCCAGCCACCCCACGCTTGCTATGAGCTGCCCTGGAGCAGGCACTTTGATTGGTCACCACCACCTCTGCAGTGCTGACAGCAGGCTTGGACCATCCCAGGCACTGGATTAATGCACCTGTGGAGTGAGCACCTGTGAGGGCAGGGCCAGAGGACCGTTTGCCAACCCTAGATCAGGACCATGGCAGACACTGACCCTCTGAAACCGAGAGGCTGGATGGAGGTGGTGACCTCCAGAGGGCCCCCGCAGTGCTGGGACCCCTTGCTCAGTCGGGGAAGGAAAAAAGGCACGCGCCTGTACAGCTCCCTGGATCTCCTTCCTTCCTCCAGGACCCAGGTCCCAGCCCCTCGCAGGGTAAGAAATGACTCATCCTGCGCTCACTCCCGGCTCCTCCCTCTTCTGGCTCCCCCTCCACCCCTGAGGCCACCCATCCTGACTGCTGGCATCCACCCACCCTGCACTGCTTCCTCCCTGGCCTGTTCCCCTACTTGCAGGCACCCTTGTTCCGCATGTGTGCGCTAGCTTACGGTTTGTCTTTCCATCTCTAGCCACACTGTCCCTCAGCAATATCATGTGAGCACACATGTGAGCCACATATGTGGCTTTACATGTTTTAGTAGCCACGTTTTAAAAATATGCTCCTGCAAGCTCAAACAGGTAAGTAGCCACCACATTTTTTTTTTTTTTTTTTTTTTTTTTTGAGATGGAGTCTTGCTCTATCTCCCAGGCTGGAATGCAGTGGCACGATCTCTGCTCACTGCAAGCTCCGCCTCCCGGGTTCACGCCATTCTCCTACCTCGGCCTCCCCAGTAGCTGGGACTACAGCGCCCACCACCTCGCCCAGCTAATTTTTTGTATTTTTAGTAGAGACAGGGTGTCACGTGTTAGCCAGGATGGTCTTGATCTCCTGACCTCGTGATCCGCCCGCCTCAGCCTCCCAAAGTGCTGGGATTACAGGCGTGAGCCATCGTGTCCAGCCACCACCACATTTTTTTAAAAGAAGCATGGAAAATGATCTTTTATATACTTTTTCTTTAACCCCATATATCCAAAAGATATATAGTTTCAACGTGTGATTCACACAGGTTGCATATCCCTAATTTAAAAATCTGAGTTCTGGGCCGGGCGTGGTGGTTCAAGCCTGTAATCCCAGCACTTTGGGAGGCCGAGACGGGTGGATCACGAGGTCAGGAGATCGAGACCATCCTGGCTAACACGGTGAAACCCCGTCTCTACTAAAAAAATACAAAAAAACTAGCCAGGCGAGGTGGCGGGCGCCTGTAGTCCTAGCTACTCGGGAGGCTGAGGCAGGTGAATGGCGTGAACCTGGGAGGCGGAGCTTGCAGTGAGCTGAGATCTGGCCACTGCACTCCAGCCTGGGCAACAGAGCGAGACTCCGTCTCAAAAAAAAAAAGAAAAAAAAAAAAATCTGAGCTTTGAAATTCTCCCAACTCCAAAAGTGTTTGAGTGCTGACATGACTCCACCAGAGGAGGGTTCCGCCCCGACCTCCTGTGCCGGGTCGCAGTCAACACCCAGCCAAAACTTCTGTTTCATGCACAAAATTATTTAAAATCTTCTATGAAGTTAGCTTCAGGCTATGTATATATGGTGTATACAAAACATATATGAATTTCACGTTTAGACTTGGGTCCCATCCCCAAGATATCTCACTTATGTATATGCAAAAAGTATTCCAAAAAACAGAAAAAAATGCGAAATCCAAAACACTTCTGGTCTGAAGCATTTCAGATAAGGGGTACTCAACCTGGTTAAAGTATGGAATTTTCTGCATTCTTTTCTTCTTACTAAGTCTTAGAAACTCAGTATGTATTTCACACTCACAGCACATCTCAATGTAGATTTAATCACATTTCACACGCTCAGCAGCCACAGCCAGTGGCTTCCTTACTAGACAGCACATGCCTGAAGGGCAGGGACTCAGTCTCCCCTGTTGCTCTGGGTTCCTGGGCCCAGACAGGAGCATACAGGAGCCAAAGTGGGTGCTCAGAACATGGTTATGATGAAAAAAAGTAGAATGTTGGCCAGGCGTGGTGGCTCACGCCTGTAATCCCAACACTTTGGGAGGCCAAGGCAGGCGGATCACCTGAGGTCAGGAGTTTGAGACCAGCCTGACCAACATGAGGAAACCCCATCTCTATTTAAAAAAATACAAAAATTAGCCAGGCAAGGTGGTGCATGCCTGTAATCCCAGCTGCTCAGGAGGCTGAGACAGGAGAATCTCTTGACCCCAGGAGGCAGAGGTTGCAGTGAGCCAAGATCGTGCCACTGCACTCCAGACTGGGTGACAGAGCAAGACTCTTTCTAAAAGAAAAAGGAAAAAGAAAGAAAAGTAGAATGTTAGCGCATGACTCAGTCACTGGGTACCCCCGGAGCAGGGATGCACAGTCCAGGTGTGTGAGGGGGTGAGTATGTGTCCCTGTGCATTTGTGAGCTTGTGAGTGCCGTTGTAGTGTGCATGGATGAGAGAGTTCAGAGCTCTGAAATTAGACAAGCTGTATCAATCCATCTCTGCCCTTTCTTTTGGAACTTGGCTGTTTTTTCTGTGAAAATGGGGATGGGGACACCTTCTAATCACGGAGTGCGGTTGGGAAGATTCAATGAGATGGTACACACAAAAGCAGAGGGTGCCAACTGCATAGACGCTTCCTTTCCTCCCTTCCTCCTGCCTTCCAGCTCATGCACTTGGTCATTGTGCTGTGAGTAGAGTGCCCCATACATACCAGGCCCCATGGGCACTTGCTCACTGCTGTATTTCCAGCTCTTAGCATGGTGCCTGACACATAACAGGCGCTCAGCATAAATATTTAGTGAGGGAATGAATGAATGAAGGAATGAATGAATGAATGGGTATCAAGGAGATTGTAGCTGCTGCAGTCGTCAGTACACCCAGAAACCAGAGGAAGGCTCCCTGCTGCGGGAGAGCCTGGCAGGGTGAGAGGGATGGATGTGGCTGTGCTGTCCTGGGACCCAGGCTGTGAGCTGCATCCACCTGTGTCCCCACATCTGAGCAGGAGCGGTTTGCGTTGGGTACAGCTGCGGGGACTGCTCAGCCTCCCTGCTAGAGGCAGAGGTGGGTTCTTCTGAGAATATCCTGATTCCTTCCTTATCGTAACGTTTACACCACAGAACAAGGCCTCGGGGTTCAGCATGTTTGGCATTGGAAATGGGAAAAAGGCATCACCCAGATTTATTTCTAAAATGCGCCTGGAAAAAATGTTCAGGGAAGAATTTATTTTTGCAAGTGGGCTTCTGCCAGACACAGATTGTATCTTTTGGGAAAATGTTGTCCAGGCTAATGAGGGAGGAGAGGCACGAAGTAGGATCGTGTGTTTTACTTCGAGGCCATTGCTAAGCAGGAATCTGGGGCTCTGAGGGTACCTGGGGGTCCAGGAGGGACTCAGGACCCAGCCCATGGAGGCTGACTGGGGCTGCAAAGGGCATGACCTGAGTACTTTTCTCCTGTGGAGGAGCCCCCTCTCTTACTTCGAGTAACATCTCTTCTGTAAAGTCAGGTGGAAAGTGGATTACAGGATGTTGAGTCCCATCTCCAATGCGCCAGGAAACCCTCTATTTAGGGAGCGCATGGCTCTCCATCATCTGAGACGGAACCGCTTGAGGAGCCTGAATCTGGCTCTAGTGCCTCATCCTTGCCATATGAACAGTGGCCCAGGTTCTGCTAAGCAAGGATGAGCTCCTTGGGCAGAGGTCTCTCCTTCGAGGTGAGGAGCAAGCTGACCGCAGAATCCTCAGGGGCCTTAATCCCCCAAGGGCTCTACTGGCACTGAAGGTGGCCATGGCAACGCATCCACCTCATAGTAGCTCGTGATTGAAAAATGCATCAGAGAGGTCTGGGGAAAGCATCCCAGCGAAGGAGCCCGCCTCACTCCCCTTTTCCCTGTCCTCCCTGGGCCTCTTCTGGGTGCTGGGGGAAGGGTGGGTACAATGCAGCCAGGGTACACAGGGAAGGCGCTGTGTCCAGGTTTTTGCCCACATTAAGGGTACACCATGAATGTGCCTTTGGCTAGTAGCTTCTTGCTTGTTCACCAGGATCTGGACCCCCCAACCCTGGGACCCCCAGTCTTCACAGTGGCTCTAGCCACTTAGTCTCTACTCTCCAGTGTCCTGGTGTAGCCCCAGTCACCATCCCCATCCCCCATCCCTCCCGCCCTCCTAACAGCTGTGTGTCCTCTGCATTTCCGTCTGTGGTCCTGCTTTCCACCCATCCTGCACTCCACGAAGGCAGCAAGGGGGGTCTGCAAGCTATTTTCGAGATATCAAAAAGCCCAGAGGAAACCATACGTTTACCTCAATGACATTCCCAGACTAAATAAAACATTAAGTTTATTTGCTTTGGGCTGGAGTCATATCAACCCAGTGTGGCAACTGTGGTTATCTTGACTGATCAGAAGCACTAATTGGCAGTTGGATGTCTTTGATAAATAAAACTCAAAGAAATAAATTATTATTCAATAAATGTAGTTTGTTAGGTTGTTAAAAGCCTTTAAAACATGGAATCCCTTGAGGAAAGAACTAAAAAGGGTCTTTTTGTGGTGAGGGGGTGGGAACGTCTGATCTGCACCAATGTGATATTTTTATTAAAAAAAAAAAAAAAAGCACACACATTTTCCACAGCCCTCTGATGCCAGATTTCTCACTGGTGAGTTTGACTTCATAGCATTCCTACAAATAATACGTTGTTCATGCCTGCTTTTCCCAGAATGTGATTCACCAAATCCTGCTAATAAGTGTTTGTTGGGAATTCATACAAAAGGATCCATGATCAAAAATGTTTGGGCAAAACTATGAAGCAAAAGCAAACCATTTATTATGGGATTCTTCAGGGTTAATCGAGAATCTGAATCATAAATCCACAAGAAGGAGATAGAGGATGCGGCATTCCCAGCTGCTAGCCTCAGGATCCATTTTACAAAGCACTGTTTCAAGTAACAAGTGTTGCACCAAGCACACTTTGGAACACACAATGTTCCTGATATGATGACATACGTGACTCAAGACCCCACTGACAGCCATAGGGACAGACAAAAATAAAGAGGAGGAAGTGGGATGGAGAGGCAGTGGAGGGGCAGAGGCGAAGGCAGGCCCCAGGACAGGGTGGACATTCCTAGCATCCCTGCAGCCAGAGCTCCCAGGACTGGACACTTGCTCCCCTGCAGAATGGAGCTGCCAACAGGGGTGAAACGGGTGTGGCTGACAGGCCATGCTATCCCAGAGACCTGTACTCAAAAGAAATAGCTCAAGTGACCCCAGAAGATTTTGCTTCATTTCATCTCCAGTCCTTATCATGTAATTACTTGGGAAAACCGCAGGAAGTGGGAGTGCACCTTGCAAGCGACCAACTCCTCCCTTCTTCAGGCCCACTGAATGACTCTCTCCTCCGGGGTCACACAGTACCTGCATTGGGCCAGGCTGGCAGAAGAGCAGAGCACACAAAGCCACCTCTTGGCTTGCCCACAGCACACACGACATGATTCTCCATGTACAGTTACGGTTGTGGCTATGTGACACGTCCAGATGTAACATGAAAAATTAAGGGACACCTCCAGATGTTCCCTCCACATACACACAATTCCAAAGAGGCAAGAACCTGAAATGGTGCAGAGAAGGCCAATATGGAAGGGGAGGGTGTCGGTGTGCTCCTCAGGAGGCCTTCTCCGAGCAGATGCACAGACATGGGACCGGGTCTGCTTTCTGGACCTCCTTTGCAGGGAAACAATGCAGCGCCTTCCCAGGAGAAAGGAGACAGTGCCTGGTGGGCAGCTGTACAGGAAAGGAACAAGGGAAAAAGGAAAAGGACAAACATTCAACTTCCGTGACACACCCGGCCCTTTCACCCATACTCTTCTTTGTTTTTTTTGAGATGGAGTCTTGCTGTGTCAACGAGGCTGAAGTGCAGTGGTGTGATCTCAGCTCACTGCAACCTCCACCTCCTGTATTCAAGTAATTCTTCTGACCCAGCCTCCCGGGTAGCTGGGTTTACAGGCACCCTCTAACACACTTGGCTAATTTTTGTATTTTTAGTAGAGACAGGGTTTCACTATGTTGACCAGGCTGGTCTCGAACTCTTGACCTCAGGTGATCCATCTGCCTCAGTCTCCCAAAGTGCTGGGATTATAGGCGTGAGCCACTGCACCCGGCCCCCATATTCTTTTATTTCAAACTCATAGATGCCCAGGAAAGTAGCTTCATTACCCGCATTTTACAGATGAGAAACCAAGGCTCAGCAAGATCCATGGATAATTAGTAAGGGTCTGTCTGGCTCCAAGCCCCACAGCTGCCCCCTATGCTATTCTGGCTCTAGGAAATCGGGAGGCCTGATTTGCTTTAAGGAAGGTGGATTCCTGGCCAAGAATTCTGTGAGAAGACCCAGGAGACACAGCTGAGAAGCTGAGGAGGGCTGTTTCAGGAGGAAGCTGAGAAGTGCCTCTGTGGTCCTGGCTTCCCCGGTGTCTAAGTCAGAGCGAATGAGGCAATGGCAGAACAAACAGGCAGGTGCAGGCTGACGGCCTCCAAGGCTCTGGCTAGAGAAGAGGCAATGCCACTGACTCTTCGGGTTTTGCCATTTGAACTTGCACAGGCTCAGCAATGATGTGTTTTGGAAATAGTTGAAAAGCTTCAGCAGGAAGAATCTAGAAATTATTTCCGCTAGTGTTTTCTATTTGTGTGGAACTTTTCCCTTTGTAAGGCAAATTCATATCCATACTCTCTTCTTATTCATGTGAACAGCCCTGGAGGTGAGGAGTAGGTAAGTAATTAGTGTTTCCATCTGACAGATAAGCAAACTGTGGTGCAGGAAGCAAGGGAAAGACATCATTTATGCCTGACAACTGGCTGATGGACAGAACTCTTACTTTCCCATCTTTGTAATGCAGGGCAATAAATATCTAGTCTAGAAACAACTCTAAGATGAACCAGTCAGTGACCTGAATAGCTGAGCCCAGTTAACATCTGTGGTGGAACTAGGACTCCAGGATCCTGGCACCAGAGTCTCAGTTTCTTGTCCTCCTGCCATCCCGTTTCTAGACTTAACATAAGAAGTCACCTTCCATAGCTTCCAAAGGCTTTCCACCCCACAGTGGCGTCCTGTCTTTGGAAACGCTTTTTGCCGTACTGAGAGATGATCACCAAGAGTCACACTGACCAGGATTCAGTGACTTCATGCGCAAGCTATCTTCCTCCCAGGCAGTTTCTGGAATTTACCCAGAGGTCTTGTGGAACCACATGCAGATGACTGTTTAGTAAATTGACCCTGGCGTTAACGGTAAATTTAATGCCAGCACTTCTTTCCAGTGACCTTATTTGTTGAGTCAGACTTAATTCGATCACAATCTTTCTGAGATCAAGGATCCAAGTCCCTGGGTGGTGTGTCTCTGAGGCATTCTCAGACTAGGTACTGCAACTCAATCGCCTTAAGTGACGGGAAAAAATTCTGCCAATCATCAGTTTGGCTGCCTTTATTATTATTATTATTTTTACACAGTGAACTCAACCAGGTACTTTGAAAAGCAGACATTAATTTATCATTAGTTTTCTATGAGTATTGTCATCAAACATTGGTAGGATTGAGTAAAACTGAAATTCATCTTAAGGGGAAAACATTCTAAAATCTCTGATAGGGACAAGCAGCCAGTTTAGGGCAGTTGAATTCTGGAGCTCAGTGATTTCCATTTGTTATTGACACAACTTCTATTCTGTGAGAATAGAAAAGGGCTGATTATGAAGTTCCTTATTAGGTCATGTCAGTGACAGAGACAACCAACATTTTAAGACACAAGAAGAGAGAGTTACAGAGTTATCAAGTCATGAAGATAAGGAAAAAAGAAACAAGATAAGTTAAAATAAATAAGCATGTTGGAGCCCACATCAAGTAAACAACTCTTTTTAATTAAGAAAGAAATTTAAAGCATGAAAGAAAAGAAAAGGGGCTTAAAGGCAATTTCTGTTAGTGTGAGGTATTTTCAGGAAAGAATTAGGGCAACCAAGGATTATTATTTTCTTAAGCTTTTGATTGAAATCTCAGGCTTTCATCCCTTCTGCAGTTAGAAAATCAAGAGACCAGGGGCCCAACCTCCGACGAGAGGAAACTAAAAGCTGAAAATAAGCTAAGAATATAGAGATTCCTAGGGGGAGGTCAGTGGGAGGGAGGTGGCTGCTCAACCAATCTTCTGAGTAACTGGGTTTTTCCTGCCTGGCTTTCTGTCTTGGCCACACAGAACATCAGATCACGTCTGACTCCACACCTGCCCTTCCAGGCTTCCTGCCAGAGCTGTACCCTCCCAGCGGGCCAGTCTCAAGCCCTCCCTCCCGCAGGCTCCGTGGAGCTCTCCTCCGTGCAGCTGCCAGAGGCTGTTGTCTCATGACCACGTGTGGCTCTGCCTCCTGGTAAGAGCGCAGACTCCTTGGGGCACAGTCCCTTTCTTATTCCTTTTTTTTTTTGCGGCGGGGGGGGGAGGGAGTCTTCCTCTGTCGCCAGGCTGGAGTGCAGTGGCTCGATCTTGGCTCACTGTAGCCTCCACCTCCCGGGTTCAAGCGATTCTCCTGCCTCAGCCTCCCAAGTAGCTGGGATTACAGGCACCCACGGATAGTTTTTGTATGTTTAGTAGACAAGGGGTTTCGCCATGTTGGCCAGGCTGGTCTCGAACTCCTGACCTCGTGATTCGCCCACCTCGGCCTCCCAAAGTGCTGGGATTACAGGCGTGAGCCACCGCGCCCGCCCCATTTCTTATTCTTTACAGACATCCCACATACAAGACTGCTGAACTTGGCTTCTGAACAATACAGGTAGTTCAGCTCCTTGCCGTATGAAAAGAATTCACTAAAATCTCAAACATTAAAAAAAAAAAGTCTGTTTTCTCATTGGGGGAAAAAAAATCTCTTGGCTGCGTAGGGGTCCTTTATTAAGTTCACACCATGTAATATTACACAACCATTAAAAAGAATGAGTAGGGACCCGGACCGAGGCGGAAGCCAGGGCAGCGCGTCCCGGAGCGGAGTCCGCGCTCACTGCAGCCATGCGGAGACAAGGATGTGGACCCCGCGCCCCCGCGCCACACGCCAGCACTGTCGTCTACCTGACGAAGGCCTTCAACCTCCTCGTGGACCGACCCGTGACCCTCGTGAGAGGTCCCAGAGTGGCAGCACGCAAAGAACAGGTATTACTACTACCACCGGCAGTACCGCCGCGTGCCGGACATCACCGAGCGCAAGGAGGACATCTTGTGCATATATGAAGCCGAATGCAGCGGAGGAGGGACTACAAAGTCGATCAAGAAATCGTCAGTATTATCCAGGAGCGGCTCAAGGCCTGTCAGTAGAGCGAAGGAGAGAACAACAGGCAGAACCGGGCCAAGGAAGTGCAGCAGTTCACCCAGGTGGCCCCGGCCTACCGGGACCGCTAACAGGCCCTGGGGGCCCACTGTTCTACCGGGAAGTGCCAGGCCAAACAGAAGCAGAGGATGCTGGGAGAGAGAGCAGCTGCAAAAGCGGCCACTGCTGCCGCCTCCTGAGGCAGCTGTAGCTGCCCCTGCTGTGTGGCTCTGCTTGACTGTCGCTGTGTTGCTGAGATAAAACCCTGCAACCTGAAAAACAAAAAAAGAAAAAAGAAAGAAAGAAAGAAAAAATTTGTAAGAGGCGGGGCACGGTGGCCCAGGCCTGTAATCCCAGCACTTTCGGAGGCCGAGGCAGGTGGATCTCTTGAGCTTCGGAGTTTAAGACCAGCCTAGGCAACACGTCGAAACCCCATCTCCACAAAAAATACGAAAATTAGCCAGGTTCAGTGGTGCATGCCTGTAGTCCCATCTACTCGAGAGGCTGAGGTGAAAGGATCGATTGAGTCTTGGAGGCCAGGCTGCAGTGAGCTGTGACTGTACCACTGCACTCCAACCTGGGCAAGGGAGTGAGACCCTGTCTCAAAAAAAAAAAAAAAAAAAAAAAAAGAATGAATAAGATTGATATCTACTCATCTGAAGGGATTTTCACAGTGTATTTATTGTTAGATGAGCAAAACAAATAGCAGATAATTGTATATGGTATGATCCAATTTTTGTAAAATAGTGACAAAAAGGAATGACAACCTTTATGTGTGAATATGTTAGAATGAATAAGGAGAAAAGTAGTTTTCAATAGCTGGTACCCAGGCTCCAGGCATAGGGAAAGGGACTGAAAGGATGTAAGAAAAAAGCAGTTTTAAAGAAAGCACTTACAAATAAGCACAAAAATGCATGCATTTGTGTAGTTATTGCAGATTATCATGTAAAAGTAAAATTAAAACATACACAAACCCTTAAAGGTCAACTTCAGAGTTTTAAAGTAATTGTGGTACAAACACACTTTGAAATTTCTCCTGCCCGCAAATGAGGACAGAGGGATGTGAGGGGAGGAGGGACCTGAGGAGGGGAAGGACAAGAGCAGGGGAGGGACCTGAAGGGGGAGCGACCTGAGAAGGGGAGGGACACGAGGGCAGGAGGGACCTGAGAGGGGAAGGGACCTGAGGGGGAAGAGACATGAGGGGGCGAGAGACACAGTGGTGGGGGAACACAAGGTGGGGAGGGATAGGAGGTTGGGAGGGACCTGATGGGGAGGAAGACATGAGGCGAGGAGGGACCTGAGATGCGGAGAGACATGAGGACTGGAGGGACCTGAGAGGGGAAGGGACACAAGGGGAGGAGGGACACAATGGGGGGAGGGACACAAGGGGAGGAGGGACACAATGGGGGGAGGGACACAAGGGGAGAGGGATATGAGTGGGGGAGGGACAGGAAGTGGGGAGGGACCTGAGGTGGGTGGTGGGGGGGGACCTGAGGGGGGGAGTTCTGACTGAGGAGGAGCACAGAGCCCCCAGGACAGTTAAAGACAGAAAACAGGTTTTCTCCTCTTCCTTCCTCCTCCTCCCTTTTCTCTTCACCTCCTCCTCCCCTCCTTCCTTTCTCCCCCTCTGCACCCTGCCCTCCTCTTCCTGCCTTCTTCCTCTCCCTCCTCCTCCTCCACGAAACTGCCTGGCTGAGTGGGATTTGTTCTTCGCCCAGGACGTGTCTGTCTCCAGAGAGCTGGTGAGCCTCTAGGGAGAGGGCAGGCCGGGTCTCACTCCTCCTCCTGCCCATCCCAGGATCTGTGAGATAAGTGGCTCCTCCAAGGTCACAAAATTTATTACCCCAAAAAACAGGCCTAAGATCCCACTCCCCCAACCCAAAGGCCCCAAGCCACCGAATCAGGTGGCTGGAAGACATCAACGTGGGCAGATGTTCTGACTGCTTAGAAACCCCTGCGGCAGGAATTGCTCTGCAGGCCTCTCATAAAGGGAAGGCACCTCCAGCCCCGCCTCCCTGGGAGCCCATTGCGAAGTTTTCATTTTCCTGCTGGGAGGGCTCAGGGAGCAGAGTCCTGACACTTTGTGCCTCAGAGACGCTTCCAAACAAGCTGTCTGGTCCTTTGACCACATGGTGGGCTGTCCAAGAACACTGGTTGGCTTCCTCTGCCTCTCCGTACCCTTCCTCTGGACCACAGTGTGTCTCCCCAAGGGCTACTAGGATGGAGGGTGCCTGGTGGTGGGCGGGTACCCTGCCAAGGCCTGCTCCCCCCGCCACCGCAGCCTCTGCCTGTGAGAACTCAAAGGGGTTACAGGAGTCTGCAGGGGTCCCCAGAAGAGTCTCCAACACCCCTTCCCCATGCTCTCAAGCTCAGTGGATGCCCCCTTTCTATTTATTTGCATGAGCTAGAAACTTGGGGCTCAATCCTGACAATTCCTTCTCTTTCATCTCATGGGAATTCATGGCCAAGCCTTGCCCTTTTCATCTCCCAAATGCCCCCGGGCCCAATCCCTCTGCCACCATCCCTGTCCAAGTTGCCCCCATCTCCCGGCTGGACCCCTGCAGGGACCCCAGGTGCACCCCTGATTCTCTTCTGCCTCCCTCCCAGCCAGGTGACTGGGGATGTCTGGAGTCTGGAGGGGAGGCCAGGGGATATGGCTCCTTCCACACAGTTTCTCCCAGGCAGCTGGGGCGGAGACCCAGTGCTCCAGGCCATTCTCCACGAACAGCCAGCATGATTGTTCCGAAATAAAAAATTGGATCTGTTACTCCCCTTTTTAAAACCATCAAAGGATTCCCAGATAGCTCCTCTGATCAAGACACACCATCTACCTCTCCCAGCCTCAAGAGGCCAACCCAGCCCATTCACCTCTCTTGGCTCCCTTCCATGCCCCCCAGCTCCGTGTTCATCCTTCCAGACCCCAGGCAAGCTCTCAGGAAGCCATTTTCTCTTCCTTCTTTACCCTTCTGTGTTTCTAATCATGCATGGATGAACATGATCATTTGATTCATGTCTTCCTGTATCGGAATTTGTCATCGTCACAGCACATGCTAATAATCATTCCGGAATATTTGTTGAATTGAAGGGCTAGAGACTTGCAATCGCATTCAGGTGAAGGCAGTGACTATGAATACGGGATTGGGAAGATCAGGACCCCCAAACTCAGGATTCCAGGAAGGATTCTTGAAAAGGGGGCCATCTTCATTGACAGCTGAAAGACTAACAGGACATCTTCAGGCCAGGGCACTGGGGCAGGAGGGGATGTGCTTTGCTGGTAGCAGGTGCGAACAAGGCCATGGAGGCTGGGAGGATAGAACAATAAGTAATCCACAGGAAATGGTGAGTGGGAGATAAGACAGGACCGATGGGCTGGAATCAGGTTACCCAGAGCCTTCAGCTCAAAGCTGAGAAGGCTGGGCTTGGTGCTGTGGGCCATGCGGGATCCTGGAACACTGATTTTAGCATGGAGACCGCTTACTAGTATTCCTAGCACAGGTGCAGTACACAAGCATCATTGTGGGAAGGGAACCAAGCTCATTCAAGCCCAGCCCTTTCACCTGGCAGATGAGAACGTTGAGAGGGAGAGTGACTTCCTCAAGGTCACACAGCTGACAGCCAGTGTGGTACTCTTTTCTGAAGAAAAGAAGGATCATCTCAATCAGGGGTCCACCTGATTTGAGCTCCTCATCATTCTTTCTCCTTATCACTCCTAACAGCCAACTTTCTTTTTTCCTGATGTTGGAAAATAAGTTTGTTCATAAAATCATTCCTCCTGGCTCCTGCTCTGTTGGCCCTAGCTGCTTAGAAGGCCTGGCTTCCTAGCCTAAGTAATTGTATGTACTCACATATAAGGGGACCTGGTTCAGTCCCTCCCCTTTGTGTACCTTAGTTTCCAGTCTATGCTGCTAACCCCAGGCTTCCAGGAAAATCTGTGCAGGAAAAGCAGTATTTTGTATGTATTCACATGCAGTGGGACCTGGTTCAGTCCCTCCCCTCTGTGTACGTTACTTTCCAGTCTGTGCTGCGAACCCCAGGCTTCCAGGAGAATCAGCGCAGGGAAAGCCCTCTGCCTGGCCAGACATAATGCAGATGACTGTGCAAAAGCCCTGTGGCACCCTTGGGCTAATAACTTCACCCAGCCAGCGAGGCTCAGAGGTGACCATGAAGACCCTTGTGGAAACTGACAGTAACTCTCCCCGTTAGCCTAGCTAGGAATTCCTTTTCCTTTTCCTTCCTTCCTTCCTTCCTTCCTTCCTTCCTTCCTTCCTTCCTCCCTCCCTCCCTTCCTTCCTTCCTTCCTTCCTCCCTCCCTTCCTTCCTTCCTCTTTCTTTCTTTTTCCTTCCTTCTTTTCTTTTCTTTTCTTTTCATGGTGGCACAACCATGGCTTACTGCAGCCTCCACCGCCTGGGCTCAAGTCATCCTACAGCCTCAACCTCCTGAGTAGCTGGGACTACAGGCATACACCACCACACCTGACTAGTTTTTTTGTTTTAATTATTTGTGGAAACAAGGTCTCATTATGTTACTCAGGCTGGTCTCGAACTCCTGGGTTCAAGTAATTCTCCCACTGCAGCCTCTCAAAGTGAGCCAGTGTGCCGGGTCCTAGTTGGCCATTTCCAAATTATTTTGAACACCTGTCCTCAGATGTCACAAAGAAGCAAATGGTGGTGCCAGAGTACCTGAGCCACTGGTGGGCTTCGTCCACCCATGAGGATCAAAGAGGAAAAGAAGAAAAGCCCGCCAACTGCAGCCCGCCACGGTTCCTCTTTTAAACCCTATTAGATCATATCGTCCCCAAGGATTGACTCTGTTCCTCCTTAAAGGACTTGTGAGTCACTATTTTTTTCTGAAAACTTACTCTACAAATGAAGGAATCCCCATAGCAACCATTCTATGTCTTTGGAGCCAAGAGAAGGAAGTACAGTGAGAGGCTCCCTGTCTCCCGAGGAGCCAAGGCCTCCTGTTTACAGACGTCTGAGAGACCACGAAATTGGCCTGATCTTCAGATTTCTGCTGAGGCAGAGGCTAAAAGGAACATCTACATGGAGAGCATAGCCAGGGATGTCCGCACCAGAGCAACGCGTAGGGACTACAGAGGAGGACTGGGCTGCCTTGAGGCCTGCAGGCCTGGGAGACAGCCACCTGGTCTCCTCAGGAAGTGGCTGGGCCTAGGCCAGGCCCCAGACCCCTCCCCAGGCTGCTCTGCGGAGGACTTCCCTCCCTTCGCTTTCTTCCCTTTTCTCCTTCCTTTTTTCCCCTTTGTATCACAAAGCATCTCCTCTGTCCTTGACAGAATGGGAAGAGAATTGGAAAAACCACCACAGGTCACTGTTGCTCTCTGGCGCTCAATTCACAGGGAGGAAACCTGGCTGGGCGCCGTCCTTCCACGCGAGCAGGAACGGAGGGGCTGTGTTGGTCCTGGTAGAGGAGTGGGGTATGTGTGTGTGCATGTGTGTGTGCATGTGTGTGCACATGTGTGTCATGCATTTGTATGTGAGTGTATGTGTGCGTGCATGTGTGTGCACGTGTGCGTGTGTGTGCATGTGTGTGTACGTGTGTGCGCATGTGTGTCATGCATTTGTGTGTGCGTGCATGTGTGTGGATGTGTGTGCGCTGTCACCGCGGTGGTGACGGCCTGGTGCCATCAGCTCTCTAGAGAGCAGTCTCTCTCTTCCCACACCACCTGCCACTGCTCCTCCCGCCCTCCCCTGGAATCAACTTAGAGGAGCACCTGTTTATAGCTTCAGGGATTTATTTCTACAGGGCCCTGGCAGGCAAGTGGCCAAGATGGTCTTCAACTCCTGACACAGGAACTCTCACATCTCCTCCCACCCACCAGCCCACCCTGAACCTCCAAGGCACAGAGAAGCAAGGGGCTGGGAAGTGGAGAGTCTGAGCCCATCCCAGCTGGAGGCAGAGGGCGCTTTCCCACTGTCTGGGGGTGCACCTGTCCCTCTCCGGTTAGGCTAGGTGTCTTCCGCGGCCACCCTCCTCCGTTCCGGGTCCGGGTCCCGTTCCGGCCTGCCCTGCTCACCCTGACCAGCCACACCCACTTTGCTCTGGGGCTTCTCATGAGGAGCCCGGTGGAAGGGAACGACAGGGTCGGTCTCAGGCTGGGTGAATCATGGGTCTCCTCAGCACCGCCCACCCGCCGCCTCTTGGCTTCCGTCTCTCACGGCAGGAGCAGGGCCACCGCCTGCCGCCTGAGCTCCTGCCAGCTGTTTTCCTCTCCCCCAGGACAGACCCTCACCTGGGGGTTGGGTTTGTCCACCCCTGGGGACCCCGGGGAGGGAGGGAGGGGAGCAGGAGGAAGGGAAGGCACAGCCACCCAGGGGGAGGGGTAGGAAACCCGGATACTCCCTACCCGTTTCCTACATGGACACCCAGAGCTCAGGGCAGCAGACTCCAGACTCCAGGCGCTTCCTCTGCGGGGCGGCGGGGCGTCCACACCCAGGTACGCGGGGCCAGGCCACCGTCAGCCGCTTCTCCTGCACTGTCTCCGCGTGTGCTTGGGCTGCAGAGTTTGCTCCTCCTGGCGTGCCCTGCTCACTGCTCACCATCCCAGAGAAAAAGAGAAATGAGAGCCCCTTGTTCCCCATCCATATTTTAAGGGAAAATACCATGCAAAGGGCTTCACATGCATCTCCGTTTCCAACCTCCACGATGGCTGCTGTCAGTACCACCTTCTTCTTCAGTGTCTCTTCCTGTTCAGCATCCATTCACTGCACATTTCCTCAGCACTACTCTGTGCCTGGGCCTGTGTTCGTTACTGGGAAAAAGACAAGTTCTTGTGCTCAACTCTGAGCAACTGTTGCTGAGGAAGGAATCATCTATGAGATGTGGGGGTGTGCAGCCACCGCCCTCCTCCCTCCTCCCTCTTCCCTCCTCCTTCCATCCTCTTCTCTCCTTCACTGGGGCCTGCTTTACTTTTAAGGGCCTAAAATGGCCTTTATTTTGTTATTATTATTATTTTTATTTTAGAGACAGCGTCTTTCTTTGTTGCCCAGGCTGGAGTGCAGTGGTGCAGTCATAGTTCACTGCAACCTCAAACTCCTAGGCTCAAGCGACCCTCCCAGCCTCCTGAGCGGCTGGGCCTACAGGCATACACCACCACGCCAGGCTAATTTTTTTTTTTAAGATGGAGTTTCACGCTGTTGCCCAGGCTGAAGTGCAGTGGCACGATTTCAGCTCCCAGCAACTTCCACTTTCCAGATTCAAGCAATTCTCCTGTCTCAACCTCCCAAGTAGCTGGGACTACAGATGCACACCACCACACCCAGCTAGTTTTTGTATTTTTAGTGGAGTTGGGTTTTTACCATGCTGGCCAGGCTGGTCTTGAACTCCTGACCTCAAGTGATCCGCCTGCCTCAGCCTCCGAAAATGCTAGGATCACAGGCGTGAGCCACTGTACCCGGCCTAATTTTTGTATTTTTTGTAGAGACAAGGTTTCCCTATGTCGTCCAGGATGGTCTTGAACTCCTGGCCTCAAGTGATCCTCCCACCTCAGCCTCCCAAAGTACTGGGATGACAGGCAAGAGCCATCATGCCTAGGCAGCCACTTCTCACCGTAACCTCACATGGCAAAAGAAATGATGGTTCTCTCTGGGGCCTCTTTCATAAGGGCATTAATCCCATTCATGGAGCTTCACTCCTTATGGCCCAACTTTCTCCCCAAAACCCTATCTCCTAATATCATCGACTTGGGGGTTAAGATTTCAACATGTGAATTTTGGGGGACACAGACATTAGGACCACAGCAAACAGTATATTTCTTCATCTTACTAATGAATATCCCTGGGCTGAAGTTTGACCCTGAGTTATGAAATTAGTCGTTAGTTGGCCAGGCGCGGTAGCTCAAGCCTGTAATCCCGGCACTTTGGGAGGCCGAGACAGGCGGATCACGAGGTCAGGAGATCGAGACCATCCTGGTTAACACAGTGAAACCCCGTCTCTACTAAAAAAATACAAAAAACTAGCCGGGCGAGGTGGCGGGCGCCTGTAGTCCCAGCTACTCAGGAGGCTGAGGCAGGAGAATGGCATGAACCCGGGAGGCGGAGCTTGCAGTGAGCTGAGATCCGGCCACTGCACTCCAGCCTGGGCGACAGAGCGAGACTCCGTCTCAAAAAAAAAAAAAAAGAAAAGAAATTAGTCATTAGTTGTTCATATATCACCCACAATGCCACAGAAATGGGGCTGTTCCCTCAGGGTAAGCGCAGCTCTCTCTAGCCTTGTTGGTGAACTGCCTTGGTGATTGGCCTGCCTTCTCCACTAGGCTGAAAGTGATTTGAAAACTCTCTCCTAACCTCCAGCCCCACCCATGTACCTTAGAAATCTCAGTGATTGACCCCTTGCCTGGCACAGAGTAGATTCAAAACAGTATGGAAGTGACCAGATCTTACGACTTTACCTGATGGGCAGAGGGAGCTTAGAGATGGGAATAGAGCTGGTCCTAGGGCACCCAAGGGGCATATCCTGGCCTTGCCACTTCCCACCTGGATAGGCTCTGTCCTGAACATCCTTGACTGTAACACAGGAATAACAATGTCCATGTCATGGGATTGCCAGGAGGATCTAGATTATGTATAGAAAACTGGAGCGACAGGTGGCAGGCACTCTCCCACAGAGGGTTCTCTAAAGCAGCCCTCACATTTGGATTGAAATTTCCAAGGAAGAGGTTCCCAGTCAACAAGCGTTTTTTGACTGAAGCAAAAACTACTGTGAACCCAACACTGCTCTAAAAAATTTGAGTAAATTTAAAAAGAAAAGGGAGCTTAGGATCAACGTGGAGGTTCCTGATCCTCTGTGCTAAGTGCTGGGGCTCTGAGGCCTGAGAACAAGAGCGCGATGTCTGAAAAGCAGTGAAGGAGAGAGCAGAGATGGCCAGGACCAGATGGGGGCAGAGAACCTAGAGAGGCCAGGTGGGGCCTCACAGTGTGGACCGAGTGGGGAGCAGAGGGCCCTGCGGAGATTCACCCACAGACCAAGCAGGAGAACATAGCTTCTGCTGGTGGATCCTACGGCTGCCAGAATGGTGGCTTTGAGTTAAAGCCAAGGAGGGTGGCTTTAAGGCTTGGAAGGAATAGGCTTCCTCTTCAGCGACCCTGGGAGAAGAAAGAGGGAGATGAGCCAAGGGCTGGGGTCCACAAGAAGTACCACACCCAGGCGGGGCCCACGAGAGGATTCCCTTGAGCAGAGGGAAGTGACAGCAGAGGCACGCCCAGAAATGGCACCAAGTCATTTCTGGGGGTGGCTCCGCTGACTTGGGTCTGAGAAAGGTAAGGCAGGGGTGAGGCCACCCTGGCGTGCATGTGGCGACAGGCAAGTGGAGGGCAAGCATAAAGTGCCACTTCAGGCCCAGGAAGGCCAGCGGGCAGGGGCTTTCGGTCAGTGTGGCCCACGCACACGGTGAGTACGGAAGGCTTTTCCTGCTTCCAAATGAGGTGAGGTTCTGACTTCAATGATCAGGAACTTCCATGCTGATTCATCCTAAATTCCTTTTTTCTGTTTTAATACACTTTAGTTTTTAGAGCAGTTTTAAAATCACAGCAAAATTGAGCAGTAAATATAGAGATTCCCCACATACTCCCTGAGCCCATGCATGCATCGCCACCCTCATTATCAACACCCCCGCCAGAGTGGTACATTTGTTGCAATTGGTGAACCTACACTGACAAGTTATAACCACTCAGAGTCCCCTGTCACTCAGTTTACATTAGGGTTCACTCTTGGTGCTGCATAGTCTATGGGTTTGCACACATCTCTAGTATGTGTCTACCAGTATAGTAATATACGCAGTAGTTCCAAAATATACAGAGAACTCTTACAAGTCAAGAATCCAGCCTGGGCAACAGAAGGAGACCTCATCTCTACAAAAAAATAAAAAATGAGCAAGGCATGGTGGTGCATGCCTGGAGTCCCAGTTACTTGAGAGGCTGAGGTGGGAGGATAGCTTGAGCTCAGGAGGTCAAGTCTGCAGTAAGCTGTGATTGTGCCACTGCACTCCAGCCTGGGTGACAGAGCAAGACCCCATCTCAAAACAAAAACAAAAACTCGACAATGAGAAAACAGACAATCTGGTTTTACATCGGACCAGAGACCTTTATAGACACCTCATCAAAGAAGATATACAGATGCAAACTAAACATGAAAAGATGCTCCATGTCATATGTTATCAGGGAAATGCAAATTAAAACAACAATACCACCGCACACCTATGAGAACAGCCAAAATCCAGAACACCAACAACACCCAGTGCTGGCGAGGACGTGAGGCAACAGGAGCTCTCCTTCATCGCTGGTGAGAATGCAGCCCCTTTGGAAGACAGTTGGGCAGTATCTCACACAACTAGGCATGCTCCTACCATCCCATCCAGCAATCACACTCATTGGTATTTACTCAAAGGGGTTAAAAACTTATATCCATGCAAAAATCCACCCATGAATGTTTAGAGCAACTTTATTCATGATCGCTGAAACTCGGAAGCAACTGAGATATCCTTGTGCAACCAAGATGTAGGTGACTGGATACATAACTGTGGTACATCCACACAATGAAATATTGTTCAGCACTAAAGAGGAGCTACCAAGTGTGACAAGACATGGAGGAAACTTACTGTCAGGTGAAATAAGCCCATCTGAAAACACTACGGACTGTATGATTCCAACTAGATGACATTCTGGAAAAGGCAAAACTATGGAGAAAGTAAAAAGATCAGCGGTCGCCAGGGCTTAGCAGGAGGGAGGGATGAGTAGGTCTGCAACACAGAAGATTTTTAGAATATCGAGTTCCTTTTTTATTTTATTTCATTTATTTTTGAGACAGAGTTTCTCTCTTGTTGCCTAGGCTGGAGCGCAATGACATGATCTTGGCTCATTGCAACCTCTGCCTCCCGGGTTCAAGCGATTCTTCTGCCTCAGCCTCTCGAGTAGCTGGGATTACAGGCGCCTGCCACCACGCCTGGCTAATTTTTCTATTTTTAGTAGAGACAGGGGTTTCGCCATGTGGGCGAGGCTAGTCTCGAGCTCTTGACCTCAGGCGATATGCCTGCCTCGGCCTCCCAAAGTGCTGGGATTACAGGCGTGAGCCACCGCGCCTGACCGTGAGCTCCTTTTTCAAAAGATGAAATGCTACAGCCCAAATGCCCATCAGTGGATTCATGGATAAACCAAAAGGGACATCTCCATACTATTATTCAGTCACAAAAAAGAATGAAGTACTGACATATGCTACAGCACGAATAAGCCTCAAAAACACTGGGCTCAATGAGGACCGCTCCTCAGTCACTGTGCCCTTGTTCTCAGGCCTCAGAGCCCCAGCACTTAGCACAGAGGATCAGGAACTTCCACGTTGATCCTAAGCAACTTTTTCTTTTTAAATTTACTTAAATTTTTTAGAGCAGTGTTGGGTTCACAGTAGTTTTTGCTTCAGTTTTTGCAATAAGCCTGACCGGAAAAGGTCACATATTGTATGATTCCATGTATATGAAATATCCAGAAGAGGCAAATCTATACAAACAAAAAGCAGATTTGTGTTGGCCAGGACCCCAGGGAAGGAGGGGATGGGAAAGTAACTGCTTAATGGGTGCGGCGTTTTCATTTGAGGTGATGAAAATATTTTGAAATGCGATACAAGTGGAATGTCCTACATTCATGATGTTGACATTCAACATCATGAATGTCATTAAATCCCACTGAATTGTACACTTTAAAATGGTTAATTTTGGCCAGGTGCAGTGGCTCACACATCTAATCCTAACACTTTGAGAAGCCGAAGTGGGAGGACTGCTTGAGCCTAGGAGTTCAAAACCAGCCTGGGCAATGTGGGACCCCATCTCTAGAACAACTTAAAAAATTAGCCGGGGGTGGTGGTGCACACCTACAGTCCCAGCTACTCAGGAGGCTGAGGCAGAAGGATCACTTGAACCTGGGAGGGGGAGGCTACGGTGAGCCATGATCATGCCACTGTGCTCCACCCTGGGTGACAGAGTGAGACCCTGTCTCAAATAAAATAAAATGGTTAATGTTAGGCCAAGGAAAGAGGATCAGTTGAGGACAAGAGCTCAAGACCAACCTGGGCAACAAAGCGAGATCACATCTCTATGAAAAGTTTAAAAAATTAGCTGGGCACATCTGTAGTCCTAGCCACTTGTAGTCAAGGGCAGTAGGATCGCTTGAGTCCGGGAGGTTGAGGTTACAGTGAGCTATGATCGCTCCACTGCACTCCAGTCTGGGCGACAGAGAAAGACCTTGTCTTTAAAAAAATAAGAGAAATAGGCTGGGCATGGTGGCTCACCCCTGTAATCCCAGGACTTTGGGAGGCTAAGGTGGGAGGATCACTTGAGGTCAGGAGTTCGAGACCAGCCTGACCAATCTGATGAAACTCTGTCTCTACTAAAAATACAAACATCAGCCAGGTGTGGTGGCAGGCCCCCTAATCCCAGCTACTCGGGAGGCTGAGGCAGGAGAATCACTTGAACCCGAGAGGCGGAGGTTGCAGTGAGTTGAGATCAAGCCACTGCACTCCAGCCTGGGCAACAAGAGTGAAACTCTGTCTCAAATAAATAAATAAATAAATAAATGAAATAAAATAAAAAATGTTAATTGTATGACTTTATATTATGTACATTTCGCCTCAATTTTTTTCAAAGTTTGCACGTTTAAAAACCAAGATGAAATGCTCTGAGGGGTTCTTCAACTATGGTCCAGCTCCTCAGGAAGGCAGGACTTACTCTCCCAGCTGCCCGGACACTGCCCACAGACAGGCCTCAGCTGTCAGCTCCTTCCCTTCCCTCCCTTCCCCTCCCCTCGCCTTCCCTCCTCTTCCCAGTTGTGGACCCCAAGAATTAGCTTTGATCTTCCCAGGTGTGGACCCCAAGAATTCGCCCTAAGTCAACCTCTTTCGTGCCAACCTCCCTCTCTGAGATGACTTCCTGGGGACCCTGGCACTGCTATCCCGTATGTGAAAGCTTTATGTACACATGCAAACCGTGGGATCATAATCTTACTGCCTGGGGACCGGAGGCCAGAATGTACTCTTTGTCCTCACGTAGGACAGACTGCAAGGGCCCCAGTGCCTCTGGTGTTTCTGTTTTTATCATCTGAGGAGCAGGTTTGCAGAGTGGGCCCTGTTGTAGCATTTTGGTTTCGCAGTTGCTTTGGAATGCTGCCAGGACAGGGCCTCCGACTCGGGGGAGCTCTGCAAAGACATTCACCCAACCACTCTGATCCCCCAGGTTACTCGTTCCAAGACTTTTAAAAATAGAAGCGTGAAAATCATTTAATTGCCAAGACGCTGTAAGGTTCTGGCTTCTATGGCCATGGCCAAGTTGGAAATGCAGCCTTGGAGATGCATGTGGAAAACAAGTGCTTGTTTTTCCTCCTCGCCTCTGACTTGGATGCAGCAGTCTCGCTCGGTGAATATTATCTTGTTCCCAGGCCAAGAGTCATGTGCTGAGCAGCGGTCACTGGTCCATTGGTGTAGCAAAGAGGTCGGCTGTTGGTACTGTAATTACACCCGGTGGCGCAGGTTTCCGAAGCAGCCTCTCCTTCCACCTTTGAGCCCAATGAACCGGGCTAAAGATGGGAGTGGCAGAGCCCAGGCAAGCCATGCCATCAGGGCCTCAACATTTCTGCCGTCTTATCTTCAAAAAGCAAACATCAGAACCGCCTATTTCCACAGGTCCAAGCAAGTGTTTTGAAAAAGCATTTTAAGAGCCCAGGATAAAGAAGGATAACATATCAAGAATGTTCTTAAATGCAGCAAATTGAAATGTGTGATATTTTGCAGGATCAGGCTTGACGTTTACTTTGGTGGAAATTATGAGAGCAGAGTCGGCTGAGCACGTGATGATGTAAACAAGATGTCGACGTAGAGGAGAAGGAACAGGCTTTTCCAAAGCTACAAAAAGCTTTCATTTCCGTCTAGTAATTGATAAGCTAATGATCAACCATTTTCATGTCTTCATTGGAGATCCCGAAGGAGTTTTCCACCTGAAACTTATCTTGCCTAAATTTCCACATGCGCTGGAAATAAAAAAACTGTTTCATTTAAAAGATATAATTCAGATTGCATTTTACTAATTTGGTGAGGCTTCCTCCACATAAGAGAGATTGTAGTTGATGAAACGCCACATCGATTATGTAAAATATTAAGACATGGATGATGTGGAAACAATAGAAATGATATTATATTGAAGGAGGGTTGACTCAGTTTTGTTGATGGAGTGCAATGCCGACGCCAGCTGGTGTCAGCTTCTCAACAGGTGCCACAGTGACCGCACTGAACGGCTAGGCCACCAGAGGTGGGGAAGTGTCCCCCGGAAGAACTGCCGGGATAGGAAGCAGATCCTACTAAGCCTAACCTGGATTTTGAGTATAGCTGTGACTGATAAATTTCTGCGCCATCAGCTTCCAACAAAATATTTGCTGTTTTGTGTGGGAAAGAAAGGAAGCAATAAGAAGTGTGTTTTGGGGCTGGGTGCAGTGGCTCACACCGTAATCCCCCACTTTGGGAGGCCGAGGCAGGTGGATCACTCGAGGTCAGGAGTTCGAGACCAGCCTAGCCAACATGGTGAAACCCTGTCTCTACTAAAAATTAGTCAGGCATGGTGGCAAGCACCTGTAATCCTAGCTACTCAGGAGGGTGAGGCAAGAGAATCACTTGAACCTGGGAGGTGGAGAGTGCAGTGAGCTGAGATCACGCCACTGTGCTCCAGCCTGGGCGACAGAGTGAGACTATCTCAAAAAAATAAAAATAAAAAAGTGTGTTTGGGGTGAAGGTGCCTGGGAGCAGAGGTGAGAGAGGTGAGGAGCAGAAAGAACCCTGTGGAGCCTGTTCCCCAGCCTGGCCCCAGGAGCTAAAAGAGGAGCTCTCTGTCCCCAGTAGAGAACAGCCTGGTGGCCATTTTCACAAGGGTCTTGGTGGAGCACACAGCACAAGCCGAGGTTCTAGGCCTCAGTGAGAGGGCGGGACACAGACTGGAGAGTGGCTCTCATAGATGCACGCAGAGCACAGTGTGGCCACAGGAGCACTGAAGCAGTTACAGCACCGTTTAGCTACTTGGGAGGTTTGCTCTGAAGGGACACAGACCTGGACGCAGTGCCTCAAAGATGCCATGGCAGTGAGGGGACAGCACTCGTGTGTGCTTCACCATCAACACACACACGTGCGCGCGCGGACACACACATACGCACACACACACACATACACACATACACACACACACACACATACACACACACACACGTCACCCTGAGGCTCCAGTGGGAGGCGATGAAAGGACTGGGAGTGGGCCCCGCGAGACTGCATCTGCAAGTTCCCAGAAGGGCCTGGATGAGTTTATGGGGAGCCTCCGTGGTTCTGGGTCATGCGAGTAAAGGGGGTGGATGAGGGAATGAATGCCCACGGAACTCTAGCTATGAACTTGACTAGCACTGTCCTGGCTTTGGTGGGAGAGTGAGACTGGGAAAAACAACGCGATGCGAATTCCGAAAAGCAGGCTTGAGATTCTCTCACTAAAATCCCCAGAAAGACTTCCTGCTTGTTCCAGGAACTTTCCGGGAAGAGGGCCGGGCAAGAGAAGAGTTTGTGGTTCACATTGCTGGCAAAGGCAAGGCAGCCATGAGCACGTCCCACTCCAAGTTTAAACTCTTCGCTCAGGGTCGTTTTGGGGATATTGTTATTCTGCGCAAGAAACTCTGGACTAAATGGCAATCAGGGTGGGATTTAGTGTTCCTCTAAAGCCTGCTCTGCATCTGGAGGCCTAAGCAGAGAGGTTTGCTTTGAAGGAGATGACACAGCTGCACTGTCTCCCTTGTCTCCCTCGTCTTCTACCCCCAGGAAAAATGTGGGCCAGGACTCGTGGTCTTCGGGTGTTAAGACAGAGCCAAAAGGATCACCGCCAAAATGAATAAGATTAAAAAGTGATCCTCTAGCTCCTTCCTATTTTACTAGCAGGAGAATCGATGGGCTCGGCACAAAGACCTGGCACTGGAGTGAGGGAGGGTGGCACCAGCTTGAATGATGCCAAGCAGCATTTTATAGTAAAAAAAAAAAATGTTTTTTTAAATTTGCAGTTGACTTTGAAATACAGGAAGTAATTCTTTTTCGAAAAGATTCATCTTCCCCACTTTGTCCTCTTAGGCTTTTTGAAATGAACCTGACTCCTTTGAGCAGGTACCAGCCAGATGAGCAGGGCAAGAAAGTTGGGGGCAGAGGTAGGGGACGCGGTAGCAGGGCCCGTGGGACGTTAGTCTCTTTCCAAGAACGTTCAACCCAAGGACTGGATAAGCCTAGCAGGGTTTGTACAAGATTTCCCTATTGGACGGCATCCTCCACGAGGTTCCCCATAAACTCTATTTATGAAGCTAGAGCTGTAGCCATTGAGTAATTATTGGAACAAAGATCAGAATTTTTGGTTTAAAAAAGACATGTTAGGGGCAGGTGTGGTGGCTCACGCCTGTAATCCCAGCACTTTGGGAGGCCAAGGCGGGCAGATCACGAGGTCAGGAGATCGAGATCATCCTGGCTAACACGGTGAAACCCCGTCTCTACTAAAAATACAAAAAATTAGCCAGGCGTGGTGGCGGGCGCCTGTAGTCCCAGCTACTCGGGAGGCTGAGGCAGGAGAATGGCGTGAACCTGGGAGGCGGACCTTGCAGTGAGCTGAGATCGCGCCATTGCACTCCAGCCTGGGCGACAGATCGAGTCTCCATCTCAAAAAAATAAATACATAAATAAATTTTTAAAAAGGGTAGGTAAGGTCAGGGTACAGACACAGTGGGTTAGAGAGCCCTCGGGGATGGGGTGCTGCTGGTTTCTAGTGTAAACCTTGAGTTCAAAAAAGTATCCGTGAATGTAGATCAAGGGGCTCTAAGTCCTTCCTGTTGACAATAACTATTTGCAAGGGCAGACCAAGCAGATCCACTCAGGGGACCCCTCTCCTCCAGCAGCACCTGCACGCTGTGCGGGTCTCAGCGGCGCTTTGTTAGCATCCTGGGCCCCACCGCCCTGGTCTGCAGCCCTCTCAGCTCTGTCTCACCGTTGCTGGTCGGATTGTCACCCCACACAAGCTCACGATCTGTAGTTCTGGCAATTATTTCTGTGCGCGGAAGTGGAGGTGGTGGTGGGTGTATGGACTGATTTGAGTCCCCCTCAAATTCACATGTTGAAATCCTAACCGTAGCAATGCACAGTGTGACGGTATTTGGAGAAGGCCGGGAGTAGTAGCTCACACCTGTAATCCCAGCACTTTCGGAGGCCGAGGCGGGTGGATCACTTGAGGTCAAGAGTTCAAGACCAGCCTGGCCAACACGATGAAACCCCATCTCTACTAAAAATACAAAAAAATTAGCCAGGCATGGTGGTGCATGCCTGTAATCCCAGCTACTCAGGAGGCTGAGGCAGGACAATTGCTTGAGCCCCAGAGGCTGAGGCTTGCAGTGAGCCGAGATGGTGCCATTGCACTCCAGCCTGAGCAACAGAGTGAGACTCTGTCTCAAAAAAAAAAAAAAAAAGAGTCTTTAAAGAGGTGATCAAGGTAAAACGAGGTCATATGGTGATCCCTAACCCAATATGACTGAGAGGAGATCAGGACACTGACAGGCATAGAGGGAAGACCCTGTGAAGACATAGGGAGAAGAGGCTGTTGACAAACCAAGGAGAGGGGCCTCAGAAGAAATCAGCCCTGTGGACACCTTGATCTCAGACTTCTGGTCTCCAGAATTATGAGAATACAGATTTCTGTGGTTGAAGCCCCCAAGCTGTGGTGCTTTGTTTGGCAGTCCTAGCCGGCTAAAGCAGTGGAGACGGTTGCTAGAACTGCTGAGTAGGCCAGCGCTGAGGAGACATGGGAAGGGGTGGTCTGTAGAAAGACTACTGGGGAAGGCGGGAGTGGGGCGGTGCCAAACAAAGCTCTGGGGGCAGATCTGGGACGAGAAGAAGACCAGCCCCAGAAGGTGAAGAAGGGATTGCAGGGAGATAAATCAACCTATCAGGGAGGGCAGGGCAAACAGGGCCATGTCCCCTGCCCCAAACCCCCTGATATATGGCCCCTCCATTCCACAGGGGTCAAATCTATAACTGCTAAGAACATGAAGGAACAGCCAAAAGTACACAAGACCCATTTCGTAAGACATGAAACACAAGCCACAGTTCTGTTTGTTCTCTGACAAATGTAAACATCATACATTTTTATTAAGAGAGAAAATAAAAAGCAAAGAATCCACATGAAGCTCTCTGGGGAGCATCCCATCACTGCCATGTGCAAGAAATCTGGCCTTCACCCACATTTTAGCTCTGTTGGCCAGGGGACCATGATGTCCCGTCCAGGGCCACACTGGGATGTTCGTGGGCCCAGGCACTTCTGCCTTCATGAACTCCTTTATCCATCAATAGAATATTTAAAGTTATATTTTATGGCTGTTGGATAAAGATAAATATGTTAATATTGTCTACTAAAACATTTTCTTCAGCCTAAAGGTTAATGTCTTCCTTCTTATTTTAAAGACACAAAACGACTTCCACGGGCGCCCAGGGCACTGTGGGCCTGGCACGGTGCCGACTGGCCAGCCCCATAGGGAACCTGCCCTGGTCACGGTGTGGGGGGCCCTGGAGCCAGCCCAGAAGGCACACAGGTCAGGAGGGAAGGGGTGGCCTGGGCCCCCAGCTAGCTGAGAATGGGTTGCAGCTCTTGGAAGACGGTGAACCAGACTTGGTTCTTAGTAGGTGAGGCAGGGAGCAGGGCACACGGAGACAAGGCCGAGATCCAGGCACCGGTGCTACCTGGTCCCTAGAGAAGGCAAGGACTGGAGGGAGAGCGCGGCGGGGCCTGCAGCCAAAGGACCTCCACACCGCCGCTGCTGACCTTCCCCTTGTGGTCCTTGGCTCTTCCTTGATGAGAGGCACGGCTGTCCCAGAGCCTGGGGCCAGGCGCAAAGATGCGGTCAAGCGGCCGTAGGGCGCGCGGCGCTGGGCGCTCCCAGAAAAAGGCAGGGGCAGGGGCGCGGGGCTGGGCAGTGCCGGCTCTTTTCTGATGGATCATCTGCCCCTCGGTTCGCTGTCCCGGGGCTGAGAACCCAGAGTCCCAGATGGCACCTCTGCCCGGTCACAGCCGCTTCCCACGGCAGGGGGCGCCCCCGCGCTGGAGGTGAGAGGCCAAGGGCCGGGGCGCGGGATCACAAAGGCAGCTAGGCCCAGAAAGAGCCCCGGGAAGAAGTCCGGGAAGAAGTCCAGTTGGAAAAATAAATCAAATATTAAAGTAATGCATCGTTCCTACGCCGGCACCCCACCTCTAAAAAGCCCTTTCCCGTGCGGGGCTTTCCCTCCTCGGGCTGTGCGCGTCCTCCCACAAGGGCCAAGATACCGGCCAGGAACACACACGTGACTGGCAGGAAGCGCTAGGGCGAAAGCCCAAGCTGCCCTGCCCTCTGAAGGCTGGGAGTCCGGAGGGTCTCCCCGGGCCACTTGTCTTGGTCTAAAAATAAACATGGGGAAAGGGAAGCAGAGACACACCCTCCAGAGAGAGCCTTGGGGGCTGCCTCTGAAGACTGCCCGCGGCTGCTCCCGCCCTCACGCCAGGAGCCCACTCGGTGGTCTTATTTGTAATGAAAACAAACGTGGCCCTTTCAGCAGCTGAGGACAAACATGAGAGGAGTATAGTCAGGGACAGATGTTGAGGAGAAACAAAGGGAGGGTGTGTAGGAAGCGCAGGGCAAAGGCAGGCAGAGCGAGTATTGCAGCAGCCTTTGCTGCAGGCTGGGAAGTTTCTAACAATGCCGGGCTCTTGGATGAGCACTGAGATTGCAGCATTTGTTTTGAAAGCGAGGCAAGGAGTCACAAAGCCAGGCAGGGAGGGTCATGAAAAGCGGGGTGACAGAGGGAGAAGTCCGGGACAGTGGCTCTCCTCTAAGGCCTGGACCTAGTCCTCCTCTCTCTCTAACCTCTTTACAATTTTCATCCATGGAACATGAAGCCCAGAGAAGTTAAGTAACTTGCTTAGGGTCACACAGCAAGTTGACAAAAACAAACATACAGAAAAAAATAAATCACAGCCAGGCACGGTGGCTCACGCCTGTAATCCCAACACTTTGGGAGGCCGAGGCAGGAAGATCACCTGAGGTCAGGAGGTCGAGACCAGGATGGCCAACATGGCGAAACCCCATCTCTACTAAAAATACAAAAATTAGCTGGCGTAGTGGTGCATGCCTGTAATCCCAGCTACTCGGGAGGCTGAGGCAGGAGAATCGCTTGAACCTGGGAGGCGGAGGCTGCAGTGAGCTAAGATCATGCCACTGTACTCCAGCCTGGGCGACAGAGTGAGACTCTGTCTCAAAAAATAAAACACACACACATATATATAATAAAAATAAATCAGGGATGCAAGACCCAAGTAACTGGACTCCCAGTCCAGCGTTCTTGGTCGAGTTGCTCTTTGAGCCATTCAATCAACCAATAATTACGAGAGCCAACTATGTGTTAGGCCTTACTCTGACCCTGATCTTCAAAGTGGTTTCTCAGGTGTTTGGTTCTTACCATCTTCTACCAAAGTCCAATCCATACACCGTACCTTGGCTGAGCTCCTTTGGTTCTTCTCCAGACCTGCTCCCTCTCTGAACTGCAAGGCGGTGCCTTTAATGGGCTTTTGGCATTCTGTCTCCAGACCTCCCCTCTCATCTGAAGGGCTCTCAGGAGAACAGAGAGAAAACCAGCCTGTCTCCAGACTGGCCTGTCTCAGGGACCGGGAACTTCACCCCCAGTGAAAGACGCAGACATCACAGCGCTGCAGAACAGTAGAGTTAAGTGGCTCCTGCACATGGCTGGTTGGGTCTCTGGATTGTTCCTGATCATAACATTTCACCTTTGTTAAATGCTTTCCACCTATCACGTAACCTTCTAACTACCCCCTTGGTTGGATACAGGTATTAGCCCCATTTCACAATTAAGAAACTGAGACTTAAAAGGATTAAAGAGTTTTTTAGAGGAGAGAGAGCTCTTCCTTACAGAAGGATCCCAGGTAATAAATGTGAATGCTCCCCCTCCAGGAGGTGGCACTTCATTCCTTTGTCCTGGAGTTTGACCTCGCTTAGTGACTGGCTTCTGATGAATACAATGTGGAAAGGGAAAAGTGGTAACTCCACAGTGGAGAAAGCTGGCAGGCACCACCTGAAAAAAGAGATCAAGGTGAACATCAGCAGTGATAAGTCCCATAGGTACCACGTACCTCTCAAATAATGTGATGAGGAGGACATTTCACCTCTGTGTGGCACTCTTCCCCCAAAAGCATAACCCCAGTCTCATGGCAAAACACCAAACACACCCAAATTGAGGGACATTCTACAAAATCCCCCCCCCGCCCCACGTACTCTTCTAAATGTCAGAACTCAGGCTGGGCGAGGTGGCTCGCGCCTGTAATCCCAGCACTTTGGGACGCTGAGGCGGGCGGGTCACCTGAGGTCAGGAGTTCGAGATCAGCCTGGCCAACATGGTGAAATCCCATCTCTACTAAAAATACAACTTAGCCAGGCGTGGTGGTGCGCGCGTAATCCCAGCTACTTGGGAGGCTGAGGCAGGAGAATCCCAGCTACTTGGGAGGCTGAGGCAGAGCAAATCTCCTGAGGCAGGAGAATCGTTTGAACCCAGGAGGTGGAGGTTGTAGTGAGCCAAGATGAGGCCACTGCACTCCAGCCTAGGCAACAGAGTAAGACTCAGTCTCAAAAAATAAACAAATGTCAGAAGTCATGAGAAAACGAGGAAAGATTGAGAAATGGTCACAGACTGGACACATCCTAACATGCAACCTGGTATTCTGCACTAGATCCTGGAACTGGGAAAGGACAAGATTGGAAAGCATGGTGAAATCTGAAAAAAAGTCTGTAGGTTAGTTAACAGTAGCATACCAAAGTAAATTTCTTAGTTTTAATCGGTGAATCATGCTCACCTTCAGAGGGGAACTTGCCTCCTCTATACCCCAGTGTCGGCAGGAAGGGCACAGAGCTCTCTGCGACAGCGCCCCTTTTTCCAGGGAATCAACCAGCCATGGTTTTTTCTGAGCACCCCTACAGTCTCTCTGGGCAAGGCGTAGTGATACATACTAGGGAGGAGATGGGAAGAGTCTGGCGTTGAAAGATTCTCCCATCTCATCTACAGCCTTTTTAGTCTCTATTGAAAACTATTTTAAACTTCGAAAAATGAATCTAATTTATTTAGTTAGTATAAATAATCTAATGTATTTAGTAGTCCAAATAATGAAATCCTTATTCAATGATTGAAGAATCTTTATGGCCCCAATCCATATCCACCTCTACCAACTAAGAAGTGTGGTTTCTGCTTCTCAGTAGCAATGAGGTCTAAGCCAGCAATTCATCCGAGCTTAGGTTCCTAACTTGCGTTTGGCGTGGGAAGAATTCAGTGGCAGATGAGAATGCCAGGAGACAGGGGAGCCATAGGCGGGGGTGGAGAGGGGACAGTCAGGATTGGAACAACACAGCAAGCTCCCTGAGAAGGGAATGAGCCTTCCTCCTCATTGCTGCAGAAAGGAACATGGAGGAGCCTGGAAAGGTGGGACTTCTAGCTCCAGGATAAGTGGGATCAGATGTTAGACAGTCTTACTCTGATTGGATCATTTGCCCATTCCTAAACCAATCGCTGTAGCCGTAGGGATGAGGCACTGGGTAGGTTAGATGTGTAGCGTGTATTCTGGGGCCAAGGAGCAGGACCAGGACACACAAACCACGAAGACAGAGGTGGGTCCTGGAGGGATTGCTGCCAGTACTCGGGTGGATACATATGGGGCAGGCACAAAACAAACACAGGAGACAAACCACCGAGATGAACCTTTGTCGTTGGGTCCAAATACCTCCTCTTCCTGAATCCATGCAGGCACCAACAACAAGACAATCAGAGGGACACTTCGCTGTGCAATGTAAAGAGACAAAGTCTTTTCGCATAGTGACACCCAGAGGATGTGTTTACAGGAGGCTGAGCTTGGTTGTGTACAGCGTCTCATTGTCTTTCAGATGCTCCATCTGCAGGATCTGAGGGCCCCTTCCCTCTGCCCATCCAGAATAATTGGCAAATCCCTGGTCTGGCAAGAAAAGGTAGGACTCAGAAGAGGAAAGGAGGTGGAGATAAGAGGGTGCCATGAAGAAAGGGTGGGGGATAAGGCAGCCATCCTTGGAGGCAGCCCTGCAAGCTGTGTGCAAAGGATACCATGCATTGTGAAACAGGGTATAGCGCCGACTCAACACGCACACCCCTGCCCTGCCCCAGGCAACCCGTATGGGCTGAAAGAGATGACTTAAATTAGGAGTAAAGTACCAAATTGTACATTCTTTATATAGCCAGCCCTCTGTATTCATGGATCAAAAATATTCAGATAAAAAAATGAATTATAGCATTTGTACTGAAGTTGTACAGTCTTTTTTTTCTTGTCATTATTCCCTAAGCAATACAGTGTAGCAACTACTTACATAGCATTTACATTGCATTAGGTATTATAAGTAATCTAGTGATGATTTAAAGTATATGGGAGGATGTGTGTAGGTTATGTGCAAATACCATACCATTTTATATCAAGGACTTGAGCATCCATGGGTTTTGGTATTCACAGGGCTGGAGGTGGCAGTGTCTGGGATCAATCTGCCACAGACAGCAAGGGACAACTGTACTCCGTGAGTGCTTGGCTGGCTAACACAAGAATACAATTTAGTAAAGAACTCTCTACCAGGGAAGACTCACACCCATGAAGACTGAAGATTGAAGATTTGAAGATTTTTCTTTTCTTTTTTTTTTTTTTTTGAGACGGAGTCTTGCTCTGCCCAGGCTGGAGTGCAGTGGCCGGATCTCAGCTCACTGCAAGCTCCGCCTCCCGGGTTCAGGCCATTCTCCTGCCTCAGCCTCCCGAGTAGCTGGGACTACAGGCGCCAGCCACCTCGCCCGGCTACTTTTATTTTTTATTTTTTTTAGTAGAGACGGGGTTTCACCGTGTTAGCCAGGATGGTCTTGATCTCCCGACCTCGTGATCCCCCCGTCTCGGCCTCCCAAAGTGCTGGGATTACAGGCTTGAGCCACCGCGCCCGGCCAGATTTTTCTTGTAGTATAGTAACTTTGTGTTAACCTATTTCCCATCTCCCATTACACTGTGATTTCTTCGGGGTAGCCTATTCCTAGCCAATGCCATGTGGGGCACAAGAACTGCCCAGCTGAGCCCTGCCTGAATTCCTGAACCATAAAATCATATTAAAAATGATTTGTAATTGAATAATTGATTGAATGAGGGAATGGACGTGAAACTGAGGACTGCCTGGAAAATCTGATTTATTTCTACCAAGGGGACCCAGGGTCAATGGCTGGAGGAAGCTTTTAACATCCTGCCAATTCAAAGGGACTCCTTTCTTGGTGAGAGCCTCCAAATGGGTTGAGAGAGAATTCAGTGCAACTTAGCAAGTATGAGAATCCACGTGCAGTGGAGGGGTCCCTGCTCTAAAACTCCCACCACATTGGGCCCGCAGTCCCCCAGACCAATGTTTGTGGTTGCAAAACCATTGCTCCTATTAACTGGCTTTGTCACCATGGTCAGGTCCTTCCTGACTTGGGCCCTCTTGAGTTAACTGCTCCCTCCTTAGGTCCCAGAGTCCTGTGTCCTCACCCTGGGAAGCATGTGCTACAATACCTTGTAATTTCTTACCACCTTCTTGGCCTCTCCTGCTGGTCTGAGTGGTGGCCGTCTTCAGATCTCCCTTGGCACCCAGCACCCCACATTTTTAGGGATGAGGGAGAAGAAGCAGCGGGTGCCATAGCTCAGCTTCAGCTCCTCTCAGCAGGGAACTGGAGCTCAAGACTGAAATGTATTTTGTTCCTTTATTTATTTAGAGATGGAGTCTCACTCTGTCACCCAGGCTGGAGTGCAATGGAGCAATCTCGGGTCACTGCAACCTCCGCCTCGGAGGCTCAAGCGATTTTCCTGCCTCAGCCTCCTGAGTAGCTGGGATTACAGGCGCTTGCCACCACGCCTGGCAACAATTTTTTTTTTCTTTGTATTTTCTAGTGGAGATGGGGTTTCACCATGTTGGCTAGGCTGGTCTCAAACTCCTGACCTCAAGTAATCCGCCTGCCTCAGCCACCCAAAGTGCTGGGATTACAGGCATGAGCAACTGATCTTGGCCTATTTTGTTCCTTTAACTTATTATGAAAGTTTCCTAATGCACATGAAAGTAGGTGAGAATCAAAATTAAACTTTCGTGTATCTTCGTCTAGTTTCACTAATTATCAGCATCCTGACATTCTTATTTTGTCTACCATGTACTTTGGGCTAGAATATTTTAAAAATAAATACCAGTATCACATGATTTACCTGTAAACACTTCAAAATATGATGTAGAATCACTGATTTTGGGGTTAAATGAACTTCAGAAGTCCTCCTGTGTTCAAATGGGCCTGGTCTTAGAAGCTCTGCGGTGGGTGCCCGGCTCTGGGAGACGCCAGCTACAGCGGGAGGGGGATGCAACATGGATGCTGGAATCAGCTGTCTGCCTGGGTCCTGGGAAAATGCATGACCAACATGGTGAAAGCCCGTCCCTACTAAAAATACAAAAAGTAGTTGGGCGTAGTGGCGGGCGCCTGTAATCCCAGCTACTCAGGAGGCTGACGCAGGAGAATTGCTTGAACCCAGGAGGCAGAGATTGCAGTGAATCGAGATCGCGCCACTGCACTCCAGCCTGGGTGACAGAGCGAGACTCTGTCTCAAAAAAAAAAAAAAAAAAAAAAAAAAATTCCTCCACCCCTTATTATTTGCATATTACAAGCAAAGCAGTTTATGCTTGGGGAGGCTAAGCGACTTGCCCAGGGTTACTCAGGTAGTGGATGGAGAAGCAGAATTCCCACCCAGCTCTGCTGAACTCCGATGCCCTAGCTTGCCTGGTGGCACCCACAACCTGCCCTCAGTGTCCACTTCTGAGTTTATCTTGGGCGAGAGAATAGTCCATAAACGACCTCCTGACCAATGGTAAACAGTGGAAGGCAGGCTCCTGTGTTTCTCGTGGTTGGTGGTAAAGGTTGCTTTTGAAAAGTAGCTTTTGGGGAGGTTTAACCTTCGTCTGAGAGAGAGGTTTTAGGAAGTGTGTTAAATGAGTGGGGAAGTGTTACTTGGGGTTTCCCAGCACTCAACATGCACACTGCAGGGGCTGCCCTCCCCCACAGCACACTGCGAGATCCTGTCCTCCAGCGCTGCCCACGCCCGGCCGTGGGCCTCATTCCCCACTGAATCTCCTGTCTTTGATGTCGGGTATACCCAGTTCATCTCTTTCATATCACTACAAAGGAGCCTCCTAATTACTTTGTTTAGACAGCCTCTTCTCCAAATATTAAACATTTGGTCTTCCCAGGCCCCCCAAGCATTTAATATCATCAAGGTTGTTGCAAAATCCACTTTCCCCCAACTGGTTGGCAGATTCCTCTCTCTCTCCATTCCCAGCCTCCCTGGGCAGATCTGGACAAGTCACCCCACATATTCTTTTCCCAAGCAGGCTGCTCTTGGGACACAGCCCTTCTCTTCTGGTGAGAGGGTCGGAGCAGTGGGGTGAACCTTGAGCGTTTTCTTCAACCTCAGCCCTGTTGGGAAGGCCTGGAGAAGGCCTGGGGAGACCCAAGGACTCAGGGGTGACCTGTCATGCCTGACGCAGGCACGTGGGGCCTCTCTGCCTCTGGTGGCGGCAGGCCCAGCACCAAGGCCAGAACATCTGCTTGCCTGTGGGGAAACAGACACTTCCTGGTTCCAGATCAGAAACTGCCTAGAGTAGCTGCGTCTCTCCAGACACCAGATGCTCGGTACCTGCGGCTACAGTAGCCTCTCCCCCTTCAAGAAAAAAAAACCACTCTAATCCTGGAACCCGTCCCTCTCCCGAACCTCCACGGCCCTGCCACCACTTCCTTAGGTAGAGAAGTTGGTTCACATTTCTTCCTATTCAACAGCTGCTAGTGTTCGCCCTTCTAATGCCTCCCTCCTGGTCCCGTGGTCCTTTGCCAGCTGATGTCATGGGCACAGCGCTATGTCATGGGTCTGTGCTATGCTCCCTGTTCTGCTCTCTCTCCATGGTGTGGATGGTCCCCAGAAGGACTCTGTGGCTTGGGACTGCTCTCCAGACATCCCTCCTGTCTCCTCATGGGCCTTGTTGCTCTGGCCGAGCAGAAAACAGCCTCCCCGTTCCCCCCGTCCCGTACTAACGCGGGGGTCAAGGAAGGTTTCCAAAGGGACATTTGAGCAGAATCTTTTCCTTCTCTCCTTCCCTTTCTCCTTTCCCTGCCTTCCCATCTCCCTTCCTTCTGTCTGTCTTTCAACTTTTTATTATGAAAAACTTCACTTTCAAAAGTAAAGTGTATAATGAACCCCCACTTCCCTATCTCACCCAGCATCGATGCTGATAGACTGGGCCAATCTTGTTTCCTTGAAACCGCCTAACCCCACTCCCCACCCTCGAACACTGGGTGGCATTGAAGTGGATTCCAGACAGCGATTGTATCATTCTCTCTGTAAATACTTCAGTGTGTATCTCTAACAGACAAGGACTTTTAGAAAAACATAACCACAGTATCACATCTAAATGTATCAACAGTAGTCCGGCCAGTGTTCGAATGTCCCCTATTGTTTCATAATTGCACTTTATTTAAAGTGGCTTGTTTGGATCAGGATGGCGAGCAGACAGACTTCAAGGGATTGAAGGGTGACACATTTTGGTGTGAGTGTGGGGTGGTGGTGGTGATGGGGAAGGATACTCTCATGATTCTTGGACACACGATTGGCCTACTGCAGACAGCAGGGATTCCCAAATTTTTTTTTTTTTTTTTTTTTTTTTTTTTTTTTAGACAGAGTCTTGCTCTGTTGCCCAGGCTGACCTGCAGTGGCATGATTTTGGCTCACTGCAACCTCCACCTCCTGGGTTCAAGCGATTCTCCTGCCTCAGCCTCCTGAGTAGCTGGGATTACAGGCAGGTGCCACCATGCCTGGCTAATTTTTGTAGTTTTAGTAGGGACGGGGTCTCACCATGTTGGTCAGACTGGTCTCGAACTCCTGACCTCGTGATCCGCCTGCCTCAGCCTCCCAAGGTGCTGGGATTACAGGCATGAGCCACCGTGCCTGGCCAGGACTGCCAATTTTTATTAACCTCTAGTGAACTCATTTTCACCAAATCATTGTTTCCTGGCCAAAAATGTCATTTCAGACTCAGGGGTGTGTCACTCCCTCCAGGCAGCCTTCCCTGCATCCTGGTCCCCAGTCAGCCCAGGCAGGTGTTCTTGTTCTATACCTGAGTCCACTGTCTTTCCCAGGTCACATTGTTTGTAGCTCCTTATAATAAGCCTTCCTCAGGGGCAGCATGTGCGGGACACAGTCGGGTCTATTAGACATGTGCTACTGAATAAGGAGGAGGTCAGTCCTTATCCGCTTCTGATTTGCTGCCCTGTGGGTTTGCTTTCTTTAGGTGGGTTAGGAAGTGCCTCCTATGTGCAATGCATCTCTGAATTCCTCAGTTAATTCTCACAACCGTCACGTAAGCTGATGCGATCGTTAATTATCCCCATTTCACAGAAGAGAAATGGAAGCTCAGCATGGGTAAGTTGACTGGTCACACCTCACGGTTGCCACATTGAAGGTCCTTCCTACCTCCTGTTGCCCCACCCACCACCAGGGAAGAGCCATTTGGATCACCGGTCCTGGCTGGAACACTCTAGAAAATGCCCACAACAGAACAAGATGGCTGCTGCCTCTCAGCTGCAGGAAGTGGTTCCTTTCACTATTTCTGTTCAAGTCTCAGGGCCACTACCCCCTCCCCATCCAACCTTTCTTCCCCAGCCCAATGGAGCTGAATTCTCCCCTGCTTGCATCCTCAGCCTCTGGTGGCCAAGCAAGCCTAGAGCAGGTACTTCAAAGCTTCCTGCTTAATTGTGCCTTCCCTGCGCATCATTAGGCAGAGAGTAAAGCAAACAAATAAAATGCACATTTTCTTCTGAGACCTGTGCAGGATGGCACCGGCACCATCCTCGGTGTTGTTTGTGCTCATGGGCTGGCTGCCCAGCTTTGGACTGGGCAAGAAGCACTCTGGTGCTGGGACATGCTTACCTGTTTCTTCCTCCTCCACCCCTGGACAGAAGGTCGGTGGTTCCTGGAGAAGAATAGTTCCTTTGTGTTCTCTTTCCTTTCTTCCCGTGCCTAATTAGGAATTATGCTTGGGAATCAAGCTAATTAATCTCTGCCAGTGCAGGGTGAGATCAAGCTGCTTGCATTATCAGTGTTGATCAATAACTCACTGCTGAAAGAATCTGAAAAACAACCCCGCTCCTTTGAGCACAGGCTTTAATGAGGAAGAGGCGGGACGGCCCCAGGGGGAGGCCTGGACCGAGGAGGCAGAGGATCCTCTGGTGAAGCTACTAGCCATTGCCTCCTGCATGTGAGGGCCCCCCCCCCCCCCCCCCCCCCCCCCCCGCAGGCAGGGCTTTCTAATGCCCAGGCCCAAGCCAGGGGTGGGAGCTTCATTATTGTGCTGCCTTGTTGTGTAACCCGACTTGTCTTGAACTGCTGAGGGGGGTCACTGGGAATACTCAGAAGATGGCGGAAAACATGGCCAATGGCTGGGTTGTCTTTCAAGACAAGGTGACCCCTCTGGCTTACTGACCAGAGGCCAGCCAGAGGCCTGCTCCCAACCCTGGGCTGCCACCTCAGTCCAGCGAGGACCAAATATCCAGGAGAAAAGATGCAATCTTGCAGGAAATAGAGCTGCAGAAGGCCTGGAGAATGAGAGAAAGCAAAAAATCCCATAGGGCTGTAAGGGACAGGGGAAGGAAGGACCTTACCGTGGGAGTAGGAGAAAGGTGGTCTGGTTAGAGCGTCTAGAAAATTTGTGCTGTGTCTTGGGGTCCTCATGGCCTAGGCAAGTATCTTAGTGTATTTTCTGATGCTATGACAGAATACCTGAGACTGAGTAATTAAAAAAGAACAACAGAAATGTATTTCTTACAATTCTGGAGGCTGGAAGGTGCAAGACGGAGGGGCTGGCATCTGTTGAGGGCCTTTGTGCTGCGTCATCCAAGGTGGAAGGCGGCAGGGCAAAACAGCCCGGGAGGAGAGCCCTAATGACCTCTTATTAGGCACCCCCTCAACACTGTTGCATGGGGGATTACGTTTCCAACATATTCGAACTGTGGCAGAAGGTTAGATCTTCAGAGATACAGAGATGGCCCTTGCCTTTGGAGGGAAAGATGCAGTTGTTTTTCTTCCAAGGAGACTATCAAGAAGCCGGAGAACCAAAAACAGTGATAACTGAGAAAGAACTCTAGGACTGAAGGAACTTAGGATGGTTTTTAAGACTTTTGGAAGTCTCAACTTACAGGCTCACTTTGTTGCCCAGGATGGTTTCAAACTCCTGGGTTCAAGCGATCCTTCTGCTTAGGCCTCCCAAAGTGTTGGGATTACAGGCAGGAGCCACTGTGCCCTGCTATCTTTGATAATAGCCATTTTAAATAGATTTAAAAGTTTTTGTTGTTGTTGGTTGTTTTATTTTTTTTGAGACCGAGTCTCACCCTGGGGCTAGGCTGGAGTGCAGGCTTGCTCTATGGACCAGGCTCACTGCAACCTCTGCCTCTGGAGTTCAAGTGATTCTCATGTCTCAGCCTCCCAATTAGCTGGGATTACAGGTGCATGATACTATACCCAGCTAATTTTTATATTTTTTATTAGAGACAGGATTTCACCATGTTGGCCATGCTGGTCTTGAACTCCTGACCTCAAGTGATTCTTCTGCCTCAGCCTCCCAAAGTGCTGGGATTACAGGCATGAGCCACCGTGCTAGGCCTAAAAGTTTTTTGACAAAAAATATTGTATGTATTTATTGTGTACAACGTAGTGTTTTGAAATATGTATACATTGTGAATGGCTCAAATGAGCTAATTAACATATGCGTTATCTCACATAATTACTTTTTGTGGTGAGAACACACAAAAAATTATATTTTCAAAAATATAATACACTAACTATAGTCCCCATGTTGTACAACAGATCTCTTGAATTTATTTATCCTGTCTCACTGAAATTTTGTGCTCTTTGACCAACATTTCCCCAGCTCCCTCACTGCCCCACCTCTCGCCACCCCCAGCCCCACCATTCTACTCTTTGCGTCTATGCATTCAATTTTTCTTTTTTTCCCCAAGACGGAGTTTCGCTCTGTCTCCCAGACTGTGATCGTGGCTCACTGCAACCTCTACCTCCTGGGTTCAAGCAATTCTCCTGCCTCAGCCTCCTGAGTAGCTGGGATTACAGGTGTGTGCCAGCATGCCCAGATAATTTTTGTATTTTTAGTAGAGATGGGGTTTCACCATGTTGGCCAGGCTGGTCTCGAACTCCTGACCTCGTGATCTGCCTGCCTCGACCTCCTAAAGTGCTGAGATTACAGGCGTGAGCCACCGTGCCCGGCCTCAATTTTTTTTTTTTTTTTTTTTAACATTCCAGATATAAATGAGATCATGTAGTATTTGATTTGCCTGGACTATTTCACTTAACATAATGTCGTCTCATCCATGTTGTCATGAACATGGGCTCATCCATGTTGTCATATATGACAGCATTTCCTTCTGTTTTAAGGCTGAACAGTATTTAATTGTGGAAATATACCATGCTTCCTTTATCCATTCATTCACTGATGGGCACTTAGGTTGATTCTGTATCTTGGCTATCGTGAATAATGCTGTAATGAACAAACATGGGAGTGCAGATATTTCTTTAACATATTTATTTTATTTCCTTTGGATATATACTCAGTAGTGGGGTTGCTGGAGCATATGGTAGTTCTATTTCTATTTTTCTGAGCACCTCCATACTGTTTTCTATAATGGCTGTAGTAATTTACATTCCCACCGACAGTATACAAGGGTACCCCCTTCTCCACTTCCTTGCCAACACCTTATCTTTTGTGCATTTTTTTTGGAGACACGGTTTCACTCTGTCGCCCAGGCTGGAGTGCAGTGGTGCAATCACAGCTCACTGCAGCCTCGAACTCCTGGGCTCAAGTGATCTTCCCGCCTCAGCCTTCCAAGTTACTGGGTCTACAGGTGCACGCCACCATACCTGGTTAATTTTTATTTTTTGTAGAGACGGGCTCACTTTGTTGCCCATGATGGTTTCAAACTCCTGGGTTCAAGCGATCCTTCTGCTTAGGCCTCCCAAAGTGTTGGGATTACAGGCAGGAGCCACTGTGCCCTGCCATCTTTGATAATAGCCATTCTACTATGTGTGAGGTAATATCTCACTTAGGTTTTAACTTGCCTTTCCCTGATGGTTAATTATGTTGAGCACTTTTTCATATACATGTTGACCATCTGTATGCCTTTTTTTGAGAAAAGTCTATTCAGGTCCTTGGCCAGTTTTTAATTGGTTTCTTGGTTTTCTTGTTATTGACTTGTATATTTTGGATATTAACCCCTTATCCGAATGTGTGGCTTGCAAATATTTTTTTCCAGGTTGTCTCTTCACTGTTGATTATTGTTTCCTTTGCTGTGAAGCTTTCTAGTTTGATATAATATTATTTGTCTATTTTTGCTTTTGTTGTCTGTGCTTTTGGGGATCATATTAAAAAAACCATTGCCCAGACCAATGTCATGGAGCTTTTGTCTTGTTTTCTTTTTTTTAATCTTGTTTTCTTCTAGCAATTTTATAGTTTCAGGTCTTATGTCTAAGTCTTTAATCCACTGTGAATTTATTTTTGTGTATGGTATGAGATAAAGGTCTAATTTCATTCTTTTGCATGTAGACAGATGATTTTCCCAACACTATTTATTGAAGAGACTGTCCTTTCCTCATGTGTGTTCTTGATATCATTGTCAAAAATCAATTTTCTGTAAATACACAGACTGACTTCTGTGTTTTATTCTGTTCCATTGGTCTATGTGTCTTCTTTGTTGTCAGTACTGTACTGTTTTGATTACTGTAACTTCTTAGTATATTTTGAAGTCAGGTAGTGTGATGCCTCCAGTTTTGTTCTTTTTGCTCAAGGTTGCTTTGGCTATTTGGGGTCTTTTGTGGTTCTATTCAAATTTCAGGCTTTTTCTACTTCTGTGAAAAAAAGTCATTGAAATTTTGATACGGGTTGCATTAAGTTTGTAGATCACGTTGGGTAGTATGGACATTTGAACAACATTAACTCTTCCAATTCATGAACGTGGTGTATCTTTCCATTTATTGGCATCTTCTTCAATTTATGTTTTATAGTTTTTAGTGTATCAGTTTTTCACCTCTTTGGTTTAATTTATTCCTAAGTATTTAATTTTTTTAAGCTTTTCTGAATGGGATTGTTTTCTTGATTTTTTTTTTCAGGTAGTTCACTGTTAGTGTATAGAAATGCTACTAATTTTTGTATGTTGATTTTTGTATTCTGCAACTTTACTGAATTCATTTGTTAGTTCTAAGTTTTTTGGTAGAATCATTAAGGTTTTCTGTATTACAAGATTATGTTGTCTGCAAATAGGGACAGTTAAACTTCTTCCAGTTTGGCTGTCTTTTCTTTCTTTTGCATAATTGCTCCAGCTAGGATTACTATGTTGAATAGAAGTGGCTAGAGTGGGCATCCTTGTCTTGTTCCTGATCTTAGAGGAAAAGCTTCTAACTTTTCACCAGTGAGTTAGGATGTTAGCTATGGGTTTATCATAGATGCTTCTTTATTGTGTTAAGGTACATTCCTTCTATACCAAATTTAATAAGATCAAATACATTAAAATGAGCTCAAGTTCCACATTAAATAGCAATTTAGTTTTGCTCTAACAGTTTTGTATGACTTTTGTAATTGTTTTTGAAATTAATTTCATTTTGCATTTTTTTTTTGGCACCGTAATATTTTTTCAGATTGCAAACATTTTCACGAGCTTTGAAAGACTTGGAAATCTTGCACATGGTGCTCACCAAGCCCAAAGACAAAATGGCTCAGAGACCCTGGGGACCCAGCGTAGTGGAACACTGACCCTCAAGAGAGAGAAAGCAGACCCTGGCAGAAGGCAGCAGTGGCACCACATGACAGTTTGGGGAGGGGATTGAAGGTCTATGTCAAAGAGAACAGAAAGCCCCTCCAGGCTGTCTTCTGGCAGTAACTAAAGAAAGATAACAAACATAGGAAAGCTATTTCTACTCCCATATACATGCTCCAGCACAGGCACATGTAAGAAAGCCTAGGGCTGAGGGCACTCACAGGGAATTGTGAGCTTCCTAAGCCAGGTGGCCACAAAGACGCGTGGACAATCCACTGACCCAGCAAGCAGGGACTGTCACTTGTCCTGTGAAGAACACCAGAATACAGCTGGCCTTTCTTATCTGCATGCAGGTCCCATATCCAGATTCAAGAAACCATAGATCAAAAATATTGGAGGGGAAAAAACTAATTATAAATTAACAAGGGGCCACGCACAGCCATCTATAATCCCAGCACTTTAGGAGGCCAAGGCGGGAGGATAGGTTGAGTCCATAATTTTAAGCTCAGCCTGGTCAACATGGGGAGATTCCATCTCTACAAAAAATAAAAAAATTATCTAGGCACGGAGGTGCACTCTTACGGTCCCAGCTACTCTAGAGGCTGAGGCAGGAGGATTGTTTGAGCCAAGGAGGTTGAGCCATGTATGTGCCACTGTACTCCAGCTTTGGCAATAATGTACGACCCTGTCTCAAACACCACCATCACCACCACCACCACCATCATTACAGGCTGGGCATGGTGGCTCACACCTGTAATCCCAGAACTCTGGGAGGCCAAGGCAGGAGGATCACTTGAGCCCAGGAGTTTGAGGTTACATTGAGCTAGGATCATACCACTGCACTTCAGCCTGGGTGACAGAGCAAGACCCTGTTTTCAGAACAAAACAGTGCAATACTGAAAATAATGCAGACGAAAAACCCATGCAGCATAATAATGATTTACATAGGATTTACATTGCATTAGGTACTATGAGTAATCCAGAGATGATTTAAAGTATGTGGGGGGATGTGTGTAGATTGTATGCAAATATCGTGCCCTTTTATATAAAGGCCATGAGCGTCCAGAGATTTTGTTATCCTTAGGGGATTGTGAAACCAGCCCCCAACAGACATGGAGAAATGAAGTTGCTAAACACAGCAACTTTAGGGGCTAGTATCCAGATTACACACCAGAGCCAAAGAAGATGGAGGAGGAATGGGATTCATTCTTCCGGATAATACGTCTAGGTTTACTTGACTGTGAAATGCCAAAGGAGAAGGAACTGCAAGTTTTAGAAGACTCATTGGCCCAATGAGATCAGCTATTGTCTCAGTGACTTCAGAAGACCCTTTGGTTTTATTTTGCTCTTTTGTAGGAAGATGATGAAGTGCTGTGGAAGCCATGAGGTGCACCTGAGGTCTCCTTTCAAAGATAACCTGTCAGGAAAGAGTGGTTAGCTGTCCGCTGCTGGCTGTTCAAACTGAGGCCTCAGTCTCCTCAGGTAAATCCCAGTCAATGACCGACCAAAACAGGGACACTGATACTACTTTGCCATTCCTGCCCAACACAAGCCTCCTTCGTTGGCAATCTTTGTGCCAGAACACCCTCACTGGGCTGCTCAGGCCTTCTTCAGAACTGCAGGCAGCCTGAGGCTCTCCCTGCCTAATCCTCCTTCCTTACACGCCCTTCTTTTAATGTCAAACCTGCAGCATGGTCTGAAGGCCATCCCTGTCTACTTTTGATTCCTCACCCCTTTGTTTTTCACAGGTACATCTCCTAATAAATCCTTTGCCCTTCTAACTTCCTCTTGGCATCTGCTTCTTAAGAACCCAAACTGATACAGCTGTCCACCCACACAGTGTGACTGGGTAAAGCCTACTGGCTTACTCTTTTTTTTTCTGAGACAGAGTTTTGCTCTTGTTCTCCTGGCTGTCGTGCAATGGCGTGACCTCAGCTCACTGAAACCTCCATCTCCTGGGTTCAGGTGATTCTCCTGCCTCAGCCTCCCGAGAAGCTTGCATTACAGGCACCTGCCACCACGGCTGGCTAAGTTTTGTTCTTTTAGTAGAGACAGGGTTTTACCATGTTGGCCAGGCTGGTCAGGAACTCCTGACCTCAAGTGATTGGCCTGCCTTGGCCTCCCAAATTGTTAGGATTACAGGCGTGAGCCACCATGCCCGCCAGACTCACTCTTGAAATGTGAAGGTCTAAAAAAAAAAAAAAACCTCTTAAAATGTAGCCATGGGAGGGCACTGAAAAGAAATGCAATTATTTCATTGGATGGCTGCAAAAGAATGTAGACTCCTACAAAGATGGGTTGACATCTTCTGGGGGTTTATTTTACCATTTACCTCTGACAGGATGGCTGAAGAGGAATCATCCTGGGAGTTGGTTATAATATTATTTATTTAAAAATATTTATCATTTATTAAGTACTTATTATGTGACAAGAACCATAAGAGCTTTCCATACATTGTTTCATTCAATCCTTACACAATTCTAATGTTATCTCCATTTTTCAGATAAGAAAATGAAGTTAATCAGATGTTGAGCTTAGATCTGAATCGAGGACTATTTAATGCCAAATTCTTTAAAGTCACACACACACACACACACACACACACACACACACACACACACGTTTAAATTTTGAGTTTCCAAGGAGAAAGAAAACATGAACTGTAGGAGAGAAACATGAAATAAAACAAATATGGAAGAAAATGAAGACACTGAGTAGAATTGGCCTAGAAATCTAGAAAGAGAAAGTAAAGGCAGGGAGGTTTTGTAGGGAAAGTTGTAAGTGTCTTGATCTGTTACTAATTATGTGTTCTTAGAGACATACAATCTGAGTCTCAGTTTTCACAGATGTATTAATGAGGTCGTTTACTAGATGGTCTCTATATTTCATTTCAGCTCTTAAGATTATACGTTTTCTTAGAGATTTTTATCATTTTGTATAAAATCAACTTAACAACTTTAACAGTTTTCACTAAATCCCACAAGAAACAAAATGTTCTGTTAGGCACCCAATGTGAACAGTGGATTTCATAATTCACCAAGAGAAGCAATCTGCCAGCATACCAAGAGGATGTGACAATCACCATGGGTTTTGCATGCACAGGTCCTACAAAAAGTCATTCACTGTCAAAAAAAGTTTGTCCAGTTTGTTTGAGGTTCTTGCTTGGCATGAAGTCCTCATGGATAATCACTATGCTTTTTTTGTGGTTAAAAACTGGGATAAAAGCAAACTTTTATCTTTTAACTTTTAAACAATAAACAATACCATTACCTAATTATGACACACTTTTTTTGTGAGAAAGGGTATGGGAAATGTGAAAAGTGCTTTGAAGAATAACTTAAAAAGCCTCATTTGAGTCTTTTTCCATCTTCTTCATTTTTCTCTAGATCTACAAATGAGTAGATTTTCTATAACTAGTAATTGCTGTTTGGTCAATCTTGAGGAAAAGGGTAAAAGGCCACTATCAGTAGTGAGGGCAAGAGGAGAAAAGCACAAGCTGGAGAAGCTCTAGACCAGATTGCCAACTTAGCTACACAACCCTGATTCTGTCCTGAAGGGTTTCCCAGATAATGCAGATAATGCAGTTAGGAAAAGCAGTGTGAGTGTTTCTGGGATGAATGAGATGGAGAAAAGAAAACAAAATACATTATTATTTGAGAAAGAGTAATGTAAAAAACTCACTAGTTTACTGTGTTAAAAAAAAGATGGCACATTTATTGCTACATAAATGTTATATACATATTGTGTTTTCTGTTACAGTGACAGAAAAAAATTTGAACTTCTTGCTGCTGGTTGAAAAGGTTTATCAATAATACCTTGAATTTGACACAGGATACAAATCTGCAATAAACCAACAATGGAAACTGGAGAACAAGATGAGAAGCAATTCATCTCCAACAATTAGCTCTTACAATACTCCATAGGTACTACACGGTATGCTAGAATCCTACTATGGTCTTAAAATGCTATTGTAAATTTCTGATATTAATGAACAGGTTATGGTAAATAACCCTACATTTTTACTACCTAATATAATAAAATAAAGTAAGAAACTTTTTACTGAAAACTTTTTGATTTCAAAAATCTAGAAAGAGTAATATTTAGAATTCAAGAAATTTTCTTACAAGATTATTGTATAAAAGACTAGCTACAGTGAAAAATAAGCCAAATGTTTTTTTCTTTCTATTTTATGAAGGAAAGCTTCTGGGCATACTGCAAAGTCTAATATAGCGAAAAAGACAACAAGCTCTGAAGAAAAAAAGGCCAGGCAGTGGCATATGTTCACTCACACATCATAAGCAACAACTTCTGTTTAGCTGATTAACACTGAAATGAAGAACAAGGCCACAGATAGAGTCTGATGTAACTGGAGAATATATGCAAATTAAAGTAACCAAAAGTCCACCAAGTTCACAAATGACTGACTTGTTAGGAATCATCCTGATTAGAGTACCAGAAGTTCTGTCCTGTTTTTGTTCTTTCAAATTAACAGAAATCTTTAAGCTACATAGTGATTTGGGTCCTTTCCTCTGTGTGCTGATTGCCACTGTTGATGTTGGCTATAAGGAATTATTAAGCCAAGATACCTCGTTTAGCATGTTTTTCTCTCCCAGGGTTGTTGTGGTGGAAGACAGGTTTCATGGAAGTTCAAAGTGATTATGTCTTTGAAAACAACTCCTAAGGATTAGAGACAGAGAGTGCCTTAATGAACAGTATTAAGATGGACTGACAAATACTGGTTTAATGCTAATCTGGCTCATCATTTTGGGACAGGGGCAGATGGTTTGCAGTTGATTAAATCACCCACTGAATTCTTCCCCATTGACCAGCCATCCAAATGACAGAGAAATAAAGGCTAGGATAAGGAAACACGGGTGACCATTGCTCTTGTATTCCATTAGGTAATTAGCCTCAGAGTGGTGTGTTCATTTATCACACTACCTGCCTTGGTGACTACTGGGTTTTGTTATGTTCACCATAATCACAGCCTGAAAAAATCGTCTTTGTATTTTAAATGTATTTTGTGCTTACTTACAGCTAACACTTTACAAGTACTGTATGTAGTACTTACTGCTTGGAAAACAAAGCAATTTCTAAAAAGTAGATTCTTCCCTTGTAATTTACAATTTTGCTGTTACAAGCTTTCCTATGAGATCTAGAAGCTTGAAAAGTCTTGGTTATTATTAGAAATAAAGCAATGTTTATTTGGGGGAAAACCTAGAGAACAAAATTTCCCCTTTTAAAATCCTAGCTAGGCTATGGTCACAGATGGTCTCTGCTTACCACTGTAAGGTAAATGTGCAAAGCACACAGGGCTGCATGGAGGAGGCTGGACTGTGACCATAAACTATTCAGATTTAGAAATCAAATATAACACCCACAAAGAGAAAATAAAAATAAATCAAAAAATGAGAGCAAGAGAAATGCTATTCCAAGTGATATTTTCCTATTTCATGGAAAACACTATTCATATGGCAAAAGGATAGGAGAGGGCAACAAAAGACTTTTCCCTTCCTTTTTAAGACACTAATAGGTATGCCGGGAATGCTAAGGGCCAATGGTTGTCACTGCTTTGTTCTCTGCACGTGAACCGCTTTAATGTATGCTGGCATCAGCTGAGTGTAGATCAGCTTTCCACATTAACTTTTTCCCTTTATATGTAGACCTTACAGTTTCATAACAATAAATAAAATTTGTAGTTACAATGCATTTGTCAATTCAGTTTAGGCACAAGGCAACTTCCACGGTGAGTGGAGAGATCGAGACAGTCTCTGATTGTGCAGAAGCGACACACTGCTTGCAACAAAATGATTTGTTGCAAACATCTCATAGGCTGATGTTCTATCTGATGAGCTTCCTATCTTCACTTCTGATGGAAGTGTTGACCAGTTGCTTTGATCGTAGGATTACATTTGAGTTTCTTGCTTCAAGTGTTTTGTTTTTTCTTCTCCCTCCTGTCAGGTCTGTGTCTTCAGATAATCTGAGTTGTCCAAGTCCTTATGAGGAGAGGTCACCTTCTATCTAGCCTACTGATAACTCTGGAACTGTGGCAGGGACAGCCAAGGGAGAGGACAATACCAGTTAGTACATAATTATTAAAAATAAAACACCTTCCCCCTCCCACCAACAAAACAAGCTGGTATTCCTCATCTATATCCATGTCTGCACTAAATTTGTAGTCTGCTAAGTGACTTAATGAACTTCTTCCTTTTAAGGTATAATGAAATGGTTTTACTTGATGTGTATGGTAAGGTTTTTTGTTTGTTTGTTTTCAGACAGTGTCTTGCTCTATCACCCAGGCTGGAGTACAGTGCCATGATCATGGTTCAATACAGCCTTAAACTCCTGGGCTCAAGTGATCCTCCCACCTCAGTCTCTGAGTAGCTGGGACTACAGGTGTGCACCACCACACCTGGCTATATGGTAAGATTTTTAAAGGAGATCATGTGATTACAGAATCACAAACTATAGGAGTATAAAACAGCTGCAGCAATGATGCAAACTTTCATTTTAACAACACTCAAGTTGGCAATAACTGAGCTCTGAGGTGCTACTCATTCATTCCTCAGTAGTGAGACAACAGTAAAGCCCTCAATTTGCTGCTGCCTCCACTCAACCACACTGTGTTAACAGTTTACATTTATTTCATCTGAACTGAGAACACTTGAGGTCAGAGGCCATTTTGCATTCATTTTCATATTGGTCCCAGTTCCTGGCACACAGTAGGTCCTCAATAAATGTTTACTCAATATTTATTAACAACATTTTACTCTATTAGTACAAATTCTATACATACTTATGTTCCCAATATAATATATATAGTGGTAACTCTGTAAATATATTATATATATAAATATATATATATAATTATACAGATGTATATAATATACATCTGCCCTGTCTCTTGTTGCTTTTAATCTGCTATCCAATTCATGAAACCAGGTAACTATCTTTATGAAATTAGCAACCTTAACTCTTCCTTTCTTTTACCCTAAATGAAATCTTCTGTGTGGTCTGGTTTGACCCTATATATGCAGTGGTGGTAGGAACTAAATCCCTCAGGAAAAGGTGAGTTACTAATATTTGTAGTTTTTCTATCAAATTCCAGACTTTCAGTTCAAAATGAGATAGCCACAAAACTGACCAAATGAAACATATATATGTAAATATATATATGTAAATATATAATATATATCTATTTAGTTAAAAATTAACTAAATTAATAAAATAGTTTTAGATATGATAGAATCATAACTTTTACTTCCTTATTAAACAATAACCACAGTATTGTTTAGGTACACAGCGATGCTCTTAGGGATTGAAAACTAAGATATTCAAAGCTACTTGGCCTACATTACATGATAGCTAATTTTTGTATGTTTATAACCAGTCATTCTGTGGTCATGTCTTAGCCATTTTGATTCTAGTAGCATTTTTCCTGCTGCCCTGTCTCTTGCTGCTTTTAATCTGCTATCCAATTCATGAAACCAGATAACTATCTTTATGAAATTAGCAACCTTAGCACATATTCTAAGATGACAAACACTAGCCTATACAACCTACGGAACAAAGTGCATTCACTACATGTCTCATATCTTGATGCCTTTTTAAACTTAAAAGAATTCTTGATCCTTTTTTGATAGGTGGGAATGCCCAAAGTTTAATTTTAACCTAAGTGAGAAAATTTCCGCATTATAAAGAGATAAGGGTAGAGCTATGAAAGCAGTATGAAATACAGAAGTAGTAAAAGCACAGGAAGTAAACAGAAGGAAATGAGAATGAGAAGACAAAGCTGAAGGAGTAAGAGAGAGACTGGGAAGAAAACAAGAGGAAATGGGTAGAACTAACTAGAGCGAGACAAGAAAACTAAGACATAGGCTCCAAGAGAAGTGTTAGGGCAGAATGACTAGTGCTCTTTTTCACAGCTTGGTGGTTATCTGGGACCTGGGCTTAAGAAGTTACCTCTTCCATCACTCTTCTTTGAAATAATCTATCAATTTAGAAAGTCTCTTTTGCACTGATAAATAGTGGCATGGTTTTATTTTAAAACTTCAAAGTTAATTTTTTAGCTGGGCTCAGCGGCTCACACCTGTAATCCCAGCACTTTGGGAAGCCGAGGCGGGTGGATCGCTTGAGGTCAGGAGTTTGAGACCAGGCTGGGCAACCTGGTGAAACCCCGTCTCTACTAAAAATACAAAAAAATTAGCTGGATGTGGTGGTGTATGTCTGTAATCCCAGCTACTCAGGAGGCTGAGGTGGAAGAATTGCTCAAACCCAGGAGGCGAGAGTTGCAGTGAGCCGAGATGATCGCGCCATTGCACTCCAGCTCAGGTGACAGAGTGAAACTCCATCTCAAAACAAACGAACAACAAAACCAACAACAACAAAAAATCTCGAACAAACAAAAAAACTTCAAGGTTTATTTTTGAAACAAAAATACTTATTGTTTCATAGTAGTCTATATTTTCTGTAGAGTATGAAACAATGATTTAGGTTTTAGAGGATCTGTAAACTAGCTCTTGCCTAAAGTCTCTGACATGTACAATCTCTTAGACTGCTGGATACTTTCTGTGGGGGAGGTAGTTTGAGGTTTTCTCCAGTGTGCTAATGTTACAGTTATAATTGACTTATGAAATAACTGCCTTAACTCTTTCTTTCTTTTACCCTAAATGAAATCTTCTGTGTGTTCTGGTTTGACCCTATATGTGGTCTCATTTGACCCTCTATATATAGTGGTTGTAGGAACTAAATCCCTCAGGAAAAGGTGAGTTAGTAATATTTGTAGTTTATCTATCAAATATTCTATCAAATTCCAGACTTTCAGTTCAAAATGACATAGCCACAAAACTGACCAAATGAAACTGCACTTGGTATTTTTTCTGTTCCACACCCCACACTCATCTGCCTTTACTTACTACTTTTAATCTGTTGATAAAATTGGGAAAAAAACTACATACTGCTGAAGGCAGGTTATAAAAGTGAAGTTACCAGCCGGGTGAGGTGGCTCATGCCTGTAATCCTAGCTCTTTGGGAGGCTGAGGCGGGTGGATCACCTGAGGTCAGGAGTTCGAGACCAGCCTGGCCAACATGGTGAAACCTCATCTCTACTAAAAATACAAAAATTAGCCAGGCATGGTGGTGCACACCTGTAATCCCAGCTAGTCTACTCGGGACGCTGAGGCAGGAGAATCGCTGGAATCTGGGAGGCAGAGGCTGCAGTGAGCCGAGACTGTGCCACTGCACTCCAGCCTGGGCGACTCCGTCTTGAGGAAAAAAAAGCGAGACTCCATCTTGAGGAAAAAAAAAAAAAATCACAAGGAACTGAATTGTGTTTAGTCCATGAAGAGACAGATATAAAGAATAGTCCTTGAACAAGTAAAATTCCACCAGAGAGAAGGGCATTCTGGCTCTACCATATATAATAACTTCACATACATTAATAGATTCTAGAAGGTGTTAACTGATGTGCTTGCAAGTGGGGAGGAAGCATCATATCATAAACTTGCATTATTGATCCAAATAGAAGTAATAACTTTTTCACATATAAAGGCTTCATGACAAAGAGCTAGATAATTAGCAGAAAACTGGTTGATGATATAGTCAAGCATTTCTGAATAAAGAAATGAAGAACATGAGTGGTAGCAAGAGCGTTTTCTGATGGTTGAGTCACTTTATTATTTCTTCTTGGATCAGGAAGACACTCATGTAAATGGGTAAACATGACGATTCAGAACAGAAGAACCAAAGTCACAAGGTACTGTCACACTTTGAAGAAAATGGTAATTTTGTATAAAATGACACTGGCTCTCTAAGTCTGATAATGTAACAGAAAGACAAACTGTTGTATTTCAAATTACCTGTGACCTTTACAATGGCCACTGCTCACTAGAGAATTCTGTTCAAAGATTCTAACCCAGTTTAAGATAAGTCTTAAGGTTATTTCCTTGTTTCTTTTCAAACCCGTACTTACCTGGCTGATGTTTACATATGACCCATAGGGTTGGTAGTTTCACTAAGCCCAGGATGGGTTCCTGGCAGTGTGGTTGGCGGCTCTGCCGATACGGCAGAAACTTTTTCTTCTTCCCTTCTCTTAAGGCAGGCTGCTTTGGGGTTAAGGTTCCTCTCTAAAACAGGAGGAAAGAATTTTTATCACTATGGTTTTAAGTTATAAATTAGGTCTCAAGCTGAACAAATTGCGTTATTTTCTTTCTGTGGGGATTACCAATCTCTGTGTAACTTCGTTCCCATACTAAGTACCATCACATAGAAGAAACAATGTGCTCACACAAAACCTCAGCATTGAACTGAGCCTCCAGATTTATACTTCTAAGTGACCATTTTGTGTTTTCTTCATTTTTTTTGCTCATGATATAGTCTTCTAGGGTTTGATTTGATTTAAATCAAAATGCTACTCTTCACTCAAACATTTTGGCAAATGCTCTTGTTATTAGGCTACCAAGTCTCTTCAATGTCCTGCTAAGACACGGTACACTGAATTGACATGAATGCTGACATCTTGTACTTAGAGAGAGACATCTGTGCTTTATCTAAAAGTTACCAGTTCAGAAAAGGATAAAGTAAGAGATATCCTCAGCTATTCCTCTAAAGCAGTGATCCCCAACCTTTCTGGTATCAGGAACTGGTTTCGTGAAAGACAATTTTTCCATGAACTGGGTACGGGGGGAAGGGAGCAGGATGGTTTCACGATGACTTAAGCACATTACATTTATTGTGCACTGTATTTCTATTATTATTACATTGTAATATAAAATGAAATAATTATACAAGTCATCATAATATAGAGTCAGTGGCAGCCCTGAGCCTGTTTTCCTGAAACGAGATGGCCCCACCTGGGGGTAATGGGACAGAAGGGCAGGTCATCAGGCATTAGACTCTCATAAGGAGCAGGCAACCTAGATCCCAGATACCTTGCATATGCAGTTCACAATAGGGTTCACACTATGAGAATCTAATGCTGCTGCTGATCTGACAGGAGGTAGAGATGCAAATGATGGGGAGTGTCTGTAAATACAGATGAAGCTTCGCTGGACTGCTCTCTGCTCACCTCCTGCTGTGCAGCCAGTCCGGTTCCTAACAGGCCACTGGTACTGGTCCAGGGCCCAGGGGTTGGGGACCCCTCTTCTATAGGAAATGTGCCAGTTCAAGGGAGAGGGATAGATAGTTGGTGCACATGTTACTTTTCTACTTTGATATATATGTGAAACGAGATGACTGAGTTGGTCTTTCTATTGCTGGAGGTGTTATTAAAAGGGTGGTAAAAACCTCTGCTGCTTCTTATTTTTATGATAACAAAGAAGACCGCATGGGATCTGTGACATGGGCATTTTCAAAAGAGGTTAAAGAATAAGCTGAGAGGTACAAGGATCACTTGAGCCCAACAGTTGTCAAAGGTGCAGTGATTGCACCACTGCACTCCAGCCTGGATAACAGAGGGAGACACTGTCTCAAAAAAAACAAAAACAAAAACAAAAAAAGAAATAGGGTGCTATTGTGAGAAATAAAGGGAAAGATAATCCATCAAATCAAAGACCCACTGGATCAAAATCTACTTACACACTACTATTCCTGTTGGATTTTTTAAAAAATGAGTTTTAAGCCCAAGATATCCATAGCTTCTGATATAGTTTTTTATTTGATTATAACATACAGGTTAAAAGTTGCTCCACATATTTTTATAAATGGATTAAAATGCCCTAATGAATATAATATAAAGGGATCATTTGTAATTAGTATGGAATGAAAATAGTATTTTTTAGAAGTTGTAATATTTTATGTCAGATTTTCTTGAAATGAGGGCATAGCCGATGTATCATTATTACAGCTCTCCTTTTTCCATGTCTCCACCCCACCCCCGACCATTTTTTCAGAGATGGGGTCTCACTACGTTGCCCAGGCTTGCCTTCAACTCCTGGGCTGAAAGGATCCTCCCATCTCAGCCTGTCAAAAAGCTGGGACTACCAGCAAGTGCCACTGTGCTGGCTTTCCCTTTAAAGTAAGGTAAAAGTGGATTTGAATGTATATATTTCAATCAACATTTATAGCTTGCATTGAAGTTTTTTTTTTTTTTTTTTTGGAGACAGAGTCTCGCTCTGTCGCCCAGGCTGGAGTGCTGTGGCCGGATCTCAGTTCACTGCAAGCTCCGCCTCCCGGGTTTACGCCATTCTCCTGCCTCAGCCTCCCGAGTAGCTGGGACTACAGGCGCCCGCCACCTTGCCCGGCTAGTTTTTTGTATTTTTTAGTAGAGATGGGGTTTCACCGTGTTAGCCAGGATGGTCTCGATCTCCTGACCTCGTGATCCGCCCGTCTCGGCCTCCCAAAGTGCTGGGATTACAGGCTTGAGCCACCGCGCCCGGCCTGAAGTTTTAAAAAAGTAAACAAAACTTCATTACGGTAAACTTAGCTGACTCCTGACTACCAGTGATGCATATTAATAAAATTTCATTTTAGAGTTCTAATTTTCTAAGCCCTTGTATTTACGGAAAGACACAGAGCCTAAACAACTATAAGAAGAATGAATGAATGAAGAAAGAAAGATATACTCTTAGTTAATGTAGCAGGATAACTAGTAGGAGAAAATACCATGTTCATCATTATGTAAAAAATATTAAGAGCTACTTTCTTAATAAGTAGTTGTGCACCTCTAACAAATAAGAGTTTGTCCTTCATCAGTTTGTTTTTTATAAGAGACTATGGGCCGGGTGCGGTGGCTCATGCCTGTAATCCCACCACTTTGGGAGGCCAAAACAGGTAGATCACCTGAGGTCAGGAGTTTGAGACCAGCCTGCATGGTCTCTACTAAAAACACAAAAAATTAGCCGGGCATGGTGGCAAGTGCCTATAATCTCAGCTACTCGGGAGGCTGAAGCAGGAGAATCACTTGAACTAGGAAGACGGAGGCTGCAGTGAGCTGAGATCGCGCCATTGCACTCCAGCCTGGGTGACAAGAAGAGCGAAACTCTGTCTCCAAAAAAAAATAAAAGAGAGACTGTGGAGGTTAAGTCTCATATAACGACCCGAGAGACTGAGAAGAGGGCATAAATTAGTATGTAAAACTTAAGAGGAGAATGTGAGATGTGAAAATTTTCCAACTGAAAAAAGGCTCACATTTCTCTTTATAATGGAAAATTGCTCTTAGCTAACAGTGACTCTATCACACCAGGATCTAAGAGACATGATGAGAAATGCTGGGAAGGACCAGCACCAAAAACTCAGTAAATTAGGCAAGATTTTCCAGATTCCTAGAGTCAGACAAAGAACACTTCTGGCAGGAGGAACAATACTATGGCAGACTCTAGGAAATGTGAAGTAAATACACAACTTTGATTCAAAAAAAGCTAAGGCTACTCTTTCATACCTCTTGGTGTGAGACAGAAGACCACGGCAAACGTGTGTTAAGTAGCCAGAAATGTCTGGTACTTCTCATTACCTGCAGGGCATGAGAAATATGTCTTCCAAAATTTCAATTAGGGGAATTCAATCTATTGACTTCTTATGTAGCTGAGGACTTCACTCTCTTATAACATCAACTTTGCAACATGTTTATAGCAAAACTGTTGGCTAACTCAGTAGTCACTTCTGACATTATTATGACTAGGAAAATATTTATGTTATTACGACTATATGGAGATAGCTGCCGAAGTAAGAATTTTACAGTAGCCTGGGCAAGATAGTGAGACCCTGTCTCTACAAAAATTTAAAAATTAGCCAGGCGTGCTGGTACCCGCCTGTAGTCCCAGCTACTTAGGGGGTTGAGGTAGGAGCATCACTTGAGCCTGGGAGGTTGAGACTGCAGTGAGTCATGATTGTGCCACTGCACTCCCGCCTGGGCAAGAGAGCAAAACCCTGAGGAAGAAAGAAAAGGAAAGGAAAGAAAAGAAAATACAAGACAAGAAAAGAAAAAAAGGAAAGGAAAGGAGAAAGAAAAAACAAAAGGAAGGAAGGAAGACACAAGGAAAGAATGAAAAAGAAAGAAAGGCAGAAAGAAAGCATAAGACAAAAAGAAAGGAGAGAAAGAAAAAAAAAGGAGGAAAGAAAGAAGAAAAAGAAAGAAAAGAAAAGAAAGAAAAAGAGAGAGAGAGATGGAGGGAGGGAGGGGGAGGGACAGAAAGAGAGAGGGGGAGGGACAGAGGGAGAGAGAGGGAGGGAGGGAGAGAGAGGGAAGGAGGGAGGGAGGAAAGATTTGATCCTTTTGTAGTTCATGAGCATGATGACTGGGTGTTCACGAGTGTGTGTGAGATGTGCCACCCTCCAAATTTGTTATGACCTCAGCACATTGCCCATCTGACCTTAACTTGGAAAAAAAAAGAGAAAGAAAAACTTTTTTTTACAGTAATTGCTCCCTTGCTCATATAACTGTTTATTTTTCCTATAGTTAGTTACTTGTTTTTTCATGTTAGTAATGCAAATTCCATCTCCCCAACCCCACCACTGAATGCTCCAAGAGCTCTAACAAATGTCTATCAATATATTTTCCTAATCTTGAACACATCGTATTATCAATTAATTCCATTTTCTTTCCTTGGAAACCTTTCTTCTGCTGCTAATAATATTCAATTTTCAATGGATTAGTTGCTCTCTAGGCCCAGTAGCTCTTGTCATGGGATTTCTTTTTGCTGTTTTTCTATGTTAAATCCTTTGTTTCCTGGATTCTATAGCATTTGTCTTTGTTGATTATGCACTTATTTGGCTAAAGCATATGTTCCAGATGCTTTCTGAAAAAATATACATGAGCCAGGTGTGGTGGCTAATGCCTGCAGTTCCAGTTACCTGGAAGGCTGAGGTGGGAGGACCGTTTGTGCCAGGAGTTTGAGACCACCCTGGGCAACACAGTGAGACCCTGTCTCTATTTTTTAAAAGAATGTACAAGGAAGGTAAATTTTTAAAGGATTTGCATATCTGAAATATCTTTTTTTTTTTTTCTTCTTTGGGATAGGTTCTCACTCTGCTGCCCAGACTGGAGTGTGGTCCTACAATCATAGCTCACTGCAGCCTCAATCTTCTAGGGCTCAAGCGATCCTCCCACCTCAGCCTCCCAAGCAGCTGGTACTACAGATGTGAGCCACCATGCCCAGCTAATTTTTAAAAATTTTTAAGAGATGGGGACTAATTATGTTGCTCAGGCTGGTCTCAAGCCATCTCCTAGGCTCAAGCGATCCTCCTGCCTTGGCCTCCCATGTGTTGGGATTATAGACATAAGCCACTGTGCCTAGCCAACTCATTTTTTTTTTTTTTTGAGACGAAGTCTCACTCTGTCGCCAGGCTGGAGTGCAGTGGTGCAATCTTGGTTCATTGCAACCTCTGCCTCCTGGGTTCAAGCGATTCTCCTGCCTCAGCCTCCCTAGTAGCTGGGACTTCTTGTGTGCACCAGCACACCCAGCTAATTTTTGTATTTTTAGTAGAGACGGGGTTTCACCATGTTGCCAAGGACGGTCTCGATCTCTTGACCTCGTGATCTGCCCGCCTCAGCCTCCCAAAGTGCTGGGATTACAGGTGTGGGCCACTGCGCCCGGCTGCCAACTTAATTTTTATTTAGAGACAGGGTGAACTTGGCACTGTCACCCAGGCTGGAGTGTAGCAGCATGATCATAGCTCGCTTTAGCCTCAAATTCCTGGGCTCAAGTGGTTCTCTTGACTCAACATCCCAAGTAGCTGGGACTACAGGCACACACCCAGCTTATGTGGAATAGTTTCATTCTACTTTCACCTTTGATTGTCTGGCAACGTATAGAATTCGAGGTTGAAACCGGCCAGGTGTGGTGGCTCACGTATGTGATCTCAGCACTTTGAGAGGCTGAGGTAGGTGGATCACCTGAGGTCAGGAGTTTCAGACCAGTCTGGTCAACATGTGAAACCCTGTCTCTACTAAAAATATAAAAATTAACTGGGCATGGTGGTGTGTGCCTGTAATCCCAGCTATGGAGGAGGCTGAGGCAGGAGAATCACTTGAACTCAGAGGGCAGAGGATGCAGTGAGCCAAGGTCACACCACTGCACTCTAGCCTGGGTGACAGGGCGAGACTCTGTCTCAAAAAAAAAAAAAAAAAAAAAGAATTCTAGGTTGAAATTATTTTCCTCAGAAATTTGAAGGTACTGCTCCACTATCTCCTGGAATCCAGTACTACTGTCCAGAATGCTGATGATATTTTGATTCTTGTTTCTTTATCTGTAAGCTATTTATATTTTATCTCCAGAAGCTTTAGAATATTGTTTTTACCCTAATGCCCTGAAATTTCATGATTATGTATTTTAACTTCAGGGCATTTAAGAAATCAATGTGTTTAGCACAAGATTAGATCTTACCATTCTTGAGACATGTATTCTTTGGTACTTAGAAACAAATAAGTACCACTATTCCATCGACTTTCTTTTATTTATTTATTTATTTATTTATTTATTTATTTATTTATTTATTTATTTATTTTGAGACGGAGTCTCGCTCTGTCGCCCGGGCTGGAGTGCAGTGGCCGGATCTCAGCTCACTGCAAGCTCCGCCTCCCGGGTTTACGCCATTCTCCTGCCTCAGCCTCCCAAGTAACTGGGACTACAGGCGCCCGCCATCTCGCCCGGCTAGTTTTTTGTATTTTTTAGTAGAGACGGGGTTTCACCGTGTTCGCCAGGATGGTCTCGATCTTCTGACCTCGTGATCCACCCGTCTCGGCCTCCCAAAGTGCTGGGATTACAGGCTTGAGCCACCGCGCCCGGCCTATTCCATCGACTTTCTATCCTACATGCAGCTTTTGCTATTTCATCTGCTATGGTCTCCTCTCTCGTTTGTCATTGCGGGTTAAAATAAATGCCATTTTTATTTATGTTAGTGGGGATGTAGGAAAGACTGTAGTATCATCACTGCATATGCTAAGTCTACCACATTTAACCATCTCATTGCACCAGAATCCCCTGGGGGCAAGGTTTGGAACTGTTTGAGAAAAGAAAAGCTTCAGGTGCTTCTGGGACCAGCCAGATTTCAAAACCACTGTCCTAGACCATTTATCTTCAAACTCACTTGGAGAACAGAAAACTGAAAATCTAATAGTTCTCTTATCACTAAATTATCAAAAGAACAGTGAGCTGACTGAGCTGACCTGTGAAAGAGCTTGAGAGGAGGAAATGTTTAACCACTGAGTCCTGAGTAATGCCGACAGTACAAACTTGAAGGTCATTTGTTTAATAAAAATGGCAAAGGTACAAATAACGTAGTCAGGAAAATGGAAAAGCTTAAATTGGCAGTGGGGACTTAGGGTTTGACAGGTGGGGCAACAAGGCACAAAAAATGCTCTGGCACAATCTGAGGCTTAGAAGAGAAGCCACTCTTCTCACTCTTCTCTGGGATGAACTGCTAGACCTGGGTCAGCTTGCCTCCTGGTAAAACTACTTATCCAGGGATTGTGACAGGTTGGGTCACAATCAGATAGTCTTGAAGCATCATCCCAAACCAGAAGGGAAGCCCGAGTGCAGAGGATGCCCAAATAGGTCATGTAAACAAAAGCTGATTTTATAGAAAGTGCTGGATCAGGGACTGCGAAGGAGGGTCCCTGTAGGGATGAAGAGGCTCTCAAAAGTGATCAAGTCACCAAAATAACTCAAAACTATAGGTAAATCAAGGAAAACACAGTGGCTATACAAAACTCTGAAGGTGTTGCCAAAGACAAGGCACAGGTACTGTGGCCTGTATGAAGGGTTCTAAACCCTATATGACAGCCACCATAGTGTCCTTCAAGGAGCCTGAGCCCAGGCATGGTGGCTCAAGCCTATAGATGCTTGAGGCCAGGATTTCAAGACCAGCCTGGACAACAATGAGACCATCTATACATACATACATACATACATACCTACATACATACATACATACATGTCTTACAAAGATCCCTGGGCTTTTATGTAAAGTCCTAAGACAAGGCTTCAAGCCCAGCCTGAAGGCAGGGGAGAAGTAGGCTTTTCTGAATATCAAAGCAATCCCTAACGAAGTTACAGTTCAGTGTATTTGAAATCTGTTCAAACTCGCATCAAAGACTCCTTAGACAGAGCTTTGCAGAACTGTATGAAATAGTCAGTACCCATAACAGACCAGAATGTCAGTAGTAAGAAAGCCTAGATGATAGATCTTCCCTCAGACTCAGCTTTTCTGTTCTAGGTGCCCGCATGGAACCACCGCAAATTCCAATGTTACAAATGAATAAGGTCCATCTAGGCATGGTAGAATTTATGTTTTATTTATTTATGTTTGTGTTTTTCAAACACAGAAGTATTTCTCGTTTTAATGGCTTAGATCTGAAGTAGGTATCTCTGTGTTTAAAAAAAAAAAGTTTTTTAAAACACAAATGACTGCATTCTGATTCTAATGCACTACAGGAGGAAAAGATGCTGTGTATTAGAATAAATTCTGGTACTCCTGTTGACCAGACAGTAAGATTTTCACAGCTGAGATGGAGGCAGTGGCTTTAACAATAAATGGCTGGGTGAGGTCAGGGTAGAAGATATCCTGGGCTGAAGAGGAGGAGGATGAGTGTACTTCAACTACTGAACATAGGTGCCTTGCTGCCTTCAGAGACAAAGGGTGTCAGACACAATTCAAGAAAAAAAAAGAAAAACATTGGTAAAGTGACAGGAGGTATCAGTAGTTCAAGGAACCACTGCTTCTGCCACAGGTGAGTGGGTAACAATCTGCCTCCTTATGGATATCCCAAGGGAGTCTATAACTCTTTGAAGATTAGGTTTCATTAACATTTATACTCCACAGATATTTCAAGGACCTTGGGAGAAGAGGAGCAAGTATCCATTTTTAACGTTAGGCTGATTATACACAAAATGATCTATCCCTTATTCTTATTCATTAAATATATTGGAGGGAAGTGGATGAATTAACTACTACTGTATATACTTCTGCAAGTTTGTTTAAGTTCTCTAACTCTGGTTTTCCTAAGAAAGAGTACCCGTTCTGCAATCTATGCTGAGGCTCCATGGCTGTAGTTTTCAAGCATCTGCCCACCCTATTCTTTTTTGAACCTTCTTCACACAAAATCAAAAGAATTCCTCTCAGAGAGACTAGTGGTCAGATCTGGAACCTAGGGCCACATCTATGAATTCCTTGCAAAAAGGCTTAGGATATTTTAAGACAATATGTAAGTATATGGAGAAACTCAAGCTTGATGGTAAAACCTCTTAAAGACAAGAAGTTTCTATTATTTGATAACCCAGGGTCTAGGACATAGCTGGTTGGAACACAGGAGGTATGCAATAAATACACATTGAACAAATGAAGTTTCAAAGGTTCTTCAAGGCTGCAACAAACTTCCTGAAAAATGAAAGTGAGTCAGCAGTGGGTGAGCTGTTTTGCCCTTAAGGACACACAGGCATGCCAATGTATGTTAGCCCAAAAAGTTTTTGGTGTTCCTGGTCTGGGGTCAACAAAGAAGCCCTGAGACCTTGTTTATATGGGTGTAAAGGTATCTGGCAAAGGCAGAAGGGACCATGACAAGGCATCCTATTAACCAGCAGGGCATGGTAGATACTCTAAAGTAGACCAGGCAAGAAAATGAATACAGAGAAGTAGGAAACACATAAAGAGCAGGGAGGAGGGCAGGTCCAGGCAGGTAAATTTGATGGTTGACAGATCAGAAGCAACCAGAGCAAAGGGACACAAAGCACTACTGCTGAGCAGCAGGTAGAGGCTGTTTGTTCTCTGCTTTGTTGCACAGAATTACTCTCTAATGGTCGAGAACACTGAGCCCACAGATACTGGGTAATACAGTGAGACAGAGGTGAGAATACAAGAAAAACGACCCTGATGATACAGCAGCAGAAGCACTGGGAGAAATAACAAACAACTTCCCCAAGCAGAAGAGCAACTATAAACAGAAATGTCTGCCCATCTGAAGCAGAACAGTTATACATCTCGGCTGAACCTACTTACCTCTGACTTGCTGTTCTAGACTAAGGATGACTGCCACAGCTTGATGAAGAATAAGGAGTTTTGTTTGGGGTTTTTCACTCTTCAAGTGAAGCTGACACATTCGGCCAAGCTCTTTGAATGCTTCATTAATATCCCGCACGCGTAAGCGTTCTCTGGCATTGTTAGCCATCCGCCTCTCCTTCTCCCTTTCTATCTTCTGTTCAGGATTCAAATCCTCATCTTCATTAGTACTGCTAGAAAATAAAGTAACGACAAAGTCTATTAGGTTCCCTATAAAGTAAGATATGCTGATGGTGCACAACTATAAAGTGTAAAGATGGATATGAAAACTACCTATAAATTTTGTAAACAGTTGTAATAGGTGCAGTTAACATGACTGCATATTCTTTTCCAATTTTTCTTCAATGCACATATGCAGTCATATAGTTGAAATATACCACACACACACACTCTGAAGTGCATTTTTCATTGCACATTATAGCATAAAGATTTCTCCAGAAACTCTTCATAAATATAAGATCAACAACTACATAATATACCAGCACCTTGCTACACAAAATGTGATCCACAAATCAGCAGCATCAGTATTACTGGGAGCTTATTAAAAATACTGGAGTAGAATCTCTCAGGTTCTACTCCCATCTTACTGAATTAGAAGCTGCATTTTAACATGTTCCCCAGATGACTGATACACACATTACAGTTTGAAAGCCCTCCTAGTACATGAATGTATAATTTACTTAGCTTATGCTCTTAAATATACTCTGGCGGTTACCTGGTAAGAAGAAAGAAGGAAAGCTTAAGATACAGATTGAGAGAAGTATCTCAGAAAATGGCTATTTTTTTGTTCTAGAGAGAGATTATCATCAGTGGTGATGATTATAAAACACGGGAGAAAAGACACAATTTTTTGAAGGGCAAATTGGCAAAATGAATCCAGAGCCTTAATGTTTATTACCTCTTGATCAGCAATTCCAACTTTGGAAATTCATCCTAAGGATATAATTAGAGATGCACATAGAAATTTATGTAAAAGGAGATGATCACAGAATTATTTACATTAGCAACATATTGGGATCTAATAATAGGAAATAGGTTAAATAAATCATAGTACATTCAGACAATGCACCGTTATGTGGTTTCTAAAATCAAGCTGCAGATTATGCTAAGTAAAAAAAGCCAGTCATGAAAGATCACATACATACTCTACAATTCCATTTACGTAAACTTCTAGAAAAGACAAAACTATGGTAACAGAAAGCAGATCAATGGCTGCCAAGGACCATGGGATTGAGGAAAGGGACTCACTACCAAGGGGAATAAGGACATTTTTTGAGGTGGTGAAAATATTCAACATTATGAATATGGTGGCTGTTATATAACTTTTACACTTGTCAAAATGACAAAATATACACATTTTAACATACATACAGACTATATATTTAAAATTAGTGAATTTTATTATTACATGTGTATTAAGCCTCAATAAAGCTGATCCAAAACAAAAACACAACACTTTAAAAAAAATACATTGTTGAGGTGGGTCACTTCCAAGATGGCTGAATAAGAAGAGCTCTAGGCCGGGCGCGGTGGCTCAAGCCTGTAATCCCAGCACTTTGGGAGGCCGAGACGGGCGGATCACGAGGTCAGGAGATCGAGACCATCCTGGCTAACACGGTGAAACCCCGTCTCTACTAAAAATACAAAAAACTAGCCGGGCGAGGTGGCGGGCGCCTGTAGTCCCAGATACTCGGGAGGCTGAGGCAGGAGAATGGTGTAAACCCAGGAGGCGGAGCTTGCAGTGAGCTGAGATCCGGCCACCGCACTCCAGCCCGGGCGACACAGCAAGACTCCATCTCAAAAAAAAAAAAAAAAAAAAAAAAAAAAGAAGAGCTCTGGTCTACAGCTCCCAGCAAGATTGATGCAGAAGATGGGTGATTTCTGCATTTCCAACTGAGGTACCTGGTTCATCTCATTGGGAATGGCTGGACAGTGGGTGCAGCCCATGGAGGGTGAGCTGAAGCAGGGCGGGGCATCACCTCACCCAGGAAGCGCAAGGAGTTGGGGGATTACCCTTTCCTAGCCAAGGGAAGCCATGAGTGACTGTACCTGGAGCAGCAGTACACTCCTGCCCAAACACTGCGCTTTTCCCATGGTCTTTGCAACGAGCAGACCAGGAGATTCCCTCCCGTGCCTGGCACAGTGGGTCCCAGGCCCACGGATCCTTGCTTGTTGCTAGCACAGCAGTCTGAGATTGACCTGGGATGCTTAAGTTTGGCCGGAGAAAGGGCATCTGCCATGCTGAGGCTTGAGTAGGCAGTTCTATGCTCACAGTGTAAACAAAGTGGCAGGGAAGCTCAAACTGGGTGGAGCTCACTGCAGCCCAGCAAGGCCTACTGCCTCTCTAGATTCCACCTGTGGGGCAGGACGTATCTGAACAAAAAGCAGCAGACAGCTTCTCCAGACTTAAACAGCCCTGCCTGACAGCTTTGAAGAGAACAGTGGTTCTCCCAGCATGGCATTCGAGCTCCGATAATGGACAGATTGCCTCCTCAAGTGAGTCCCTGACCCCCATGTAGCCTGACGGGCAGACACCTCCCAGGAGGGACCGAAAGACACCTCACATAGGCGGGTGCCCCTGTGGGACGAAACTTTCAGAGAAAGGATCAGGCAGTAATATTTGCTGTTCTGCAGCCTCTGCTGGTGATACCCAGGCAAACAGGGTCTGCAGTGGACCTCCAGCAAACTCCCAACAGACCTGCAGCTAAGGGGCTGGTCTGTCAGAAGGAAAACTAACAAACAGAAAGGAATAGCATCAACATCAACGAAAAGGACATCCACACCAAAACCCCATTTGTAGGTCACCAACATCAAAAACCAAAGGCAGATAAAACCTTATCTTTGTGGGGTTTTATCTACCCAGCCAGAGCAGAAAGGTTGAAAATTCCAAAAGCCAGAACGCTATTTCTCCTCCAAAGGGACACAACTCTTCATCAACAAGGGAGCAAAACTGGATGGAGAATGAGTCTGACAAGCTGACAGAAGCAGGCTTCAGAAGGTCAGTGACAACAAACTTCTCCAGGCTAAAGCAGCATGTTCTAACCCACTGTAAGGAAGCAAAAAACTTCGGAAAAAGGCTAGACGAATGGCTAAACAGAATAACCAGTGTAGAGAGGACCTTAAATGACCTGATGGAGCTGAAAACCACAGTACGAGAACTTCGTGAAGCATACACAAGCTTCAATAGCTGATTCGATCAAGCAGATGAAAGGATATCAGTGATTGAAGATCAAATTAATGAAATAAAGCGAGAAGACAAGATTAGAGAAAAAAGAGTAAAAACAAATGAACAAAGCCTCCAAGAAATATGGGACTACGTTAAAAGACCAAATCTATGTTTGATTGATGTACCTGAAAGTGATGGGGAGAATGGAACCAAGTTAGACAACACTCTTCAGGATATTATCCAGGAGAACTTCCCCAACCTAGCAAGGCAGGCCAACATTCAAATTCAGGAAATACAGAGACCACCACAAAGATACTCCTCAAGAAGAGCAACTCCAAGACACATAATTGTCAGATGCACCAAGGTTGAAATGAAGGAAAAAATGTTAAGGGCAGCCAGAGAGCAAGGTCAGATTACCCACAAAGGGAAGCCCATCAGACTAACAGCGGATCTCTCAGCAGAAACCCTACAGGCCAGAAGAGAGTGGGGACCAATATTCAACATTCTTAAAGAAAAGAATTTTCAACCCAGAATTTCATATCCAGCCAAACTAAGCTTCATAAGTGAAGGAGAAATAAAATCCTTTACAGACAAGCAAATGCTGAGAGATTTTGTCACCACCAGGCCTGCCTTACAAGAGCTCCTGAAGGAAGCACTAAACATGGAAAGAAACGACCGGTACCAGCCACTGCAAAAACGTGCCAAATTGTAAAGACCATTAACGCTACGAAGAAACTGCATCAATTAATGGGCAAAATAACCAGTAGTATCATAATGACAGGATCAAATTAACACATAGCAATATTAACCTTAAATGTAAATGGGCTAAATGCCCCAATTAAAAGACAGAGACTGACAAATTGGACAGAATCAAGACCCATCAATGTGCTGTACTCAGGAGACCCACGTCACGTGCAAAGACACACACAGGCTCAAAATAAAGGGATGGAGGAAGATCTACCAAGCAAACAGAACGAAAAAAAAAAAAAAAGCAAGCAGGGGTTGCAATCCTGGTCTCTGATAAAACAGACTTTCAACCAACAAAGATAAAAAGAGACAAAGAAAGCCATTACATAATGGTAAAGGGATCAATGCAACAAGAAGAGCTAACTATCCTAAATATATACACACCCAATACAGGAGCACCCAGATTCATAAAGTTCTTACAGACCTACAAAGAGACTTACACTCCCACACAATAATAACGTGAGACTTTAACACCCCACTGTCAATATTAGATCAACGACACAGAAAATTAACAAGGATATCCAGGACTTGAACTCAGCTCTGGACCAAGTGGACTTAACAGTCATCTACAGAACTCTCCACCCCAAATCAACAGAATATACATTCTTCTCAGCACTACATCGCACTTATTCTAAAATTGACCACATAATTGGAAGTAAAACACTCCTCAGCAAATGTAAAAGAATAGAAATCACAACAAACTGTCTCTCAGACCACAGTGAAATCAAATTAGAACTTATCAGGGGAAAAAAAAAAGTAAACAGTGGTTAATTCTGAATAGTGGGGTTTCTTGTGATTTCTGTGTATACTTTTCTGTATTTTCTAAATTTCTGTAATGAAAATAGACTACATAATCAGAAAAAAAATATGAGGGAGATGCTCTGTAACAGCTTATAGAAAGTTCTATTTATGATTCAGATATAAATTACTGACCATGGCTTCTCAGAACCTTGAAATAATGTGCAAAAATATCAGACATTTTTACCTCTTCTTTAATACCCTGAGTATTCTAATAAAAGAATAAGTACACAGGCCAGGCATGGTGGCTCGTGCTTGTAACCTAAGTGGTTTGGAAGCTGAGGCGGGCATGGGGGAACTGCCTGAGTCCAGCAGTTTGAGGTTATTGTCCACTGCACTCTAGCCTGGGTGACAAACAGAGACCCTGTCTCTAAAAAGTATGTAATATCTTACCTGCTAATCACTAAGAATTATATAAATGCATTCTTTTGACAAAAGAAAATCACTGGTTCTTTGACTTCAAAAGGGCTTTTAAAGATCAATGAGCCCAATGGTGTCCACAGATAGCCACTCACTAGAATCTCCAGGAGCACTTAAAAAACACAGCTTTCCAGATCTCACTACCAGGGATGCTAGACTCACTAATTTAGTGAGTTTGGGTTGGGGCCTAGGCACCTGTATTTCTAAAATGTTCCAGGGTCTGTGCAGCAGGGCTGAGAACCACTTCAAGACCTAGGATCACATAGCTAATTGGTGGCAGTATAATGATGAGATGTCAGGTCAGTGCTCCATGGAAGCAAGCCTACACTATACACTTAAAATTACCACCATAACATTACCACTGTAACAGTAGATATAGTATCGTTATTGAGTGCTTACTGTGTGCTATACAGTGTGCAAAGGGTTTTACATGCATCATTTTCAGGTTATTCCTACAAGAATCCTGTAACAGAAAGTCTGTTTTTAGAGAAGAAGAAACTGAGCTCAAAGACTTGCCCACAGTCACTTGGCAAGTATGCAATGGAACCAGAATTCAAACCCTTATTTTGTCCAAGGGTCATGTTATTAACCTATTCATTATTATGGACTATTACTAACCTATTACGCTGCCTCCTAATTTCTGATGACCTATAATATGGGTCAGCAAACTGATCTATGAGCTGGTCATCCGTATTTGTAAGTAAAATTTTATTGGAACAGCGATACCCATTTGACTTTGGCTACTTTTGTGCTATGATGGCAGAGGTGAGTAGCTGTGACAGAGACTGTATGTCCAATAAAGCCTAAAATAGTCACTATTTGGGCCTTTATAAAGAAAGTTTGCTGATTCCTGATCTATAAGATGATGAATACGGAGGAAAGATGTAAATTGTTTCCCTTAAAATTCTATTTGAATAAAAACTATGTAAGAGTTAAGATGCCTCCATAGAGTGGTCTCTGAATTCCTTGACACAGTTTTTCCTTCCTTATGCCCCTGATAGTTGAGTACAATGCATATTAAAGTAACAACATTAACATCATAAGATTTCCTTTTTCCCAAGATAAATGTTTAGGTGTTGAAAACAGTGAGAATGTCAAAAGAGCAAGAGGACCCGTTTTAAGTACATGAATGACAGAAAGGACCATTCTGCTTCTTTTAGTTTTATCTACTATCCTCATTGCACCATAACTCACCACAAAGAACGATGTTTTAAATCTGTATAACATATATACATATCATTGATAAATGAGTATGTATGCCAAGAAATAGGGTGTACCACAAATATACTAAATGATCTAACTTTTAAATTTTCATCAAAAAAAGTATTTTTTTTTAGAGACAGCATTTCTGTGTGAGCCAGGCTAGAGCGCAGTGGCATGATCACGGCTCACTACAGCCTCAAACTTCTGAACTCAAGCAATCTTCCTGCCTTACCCTCCCAAGTAGCTGGGACTACGGGCGTTTGCCACCATGCCCCGCTGGTTTTTATAACTTTTTGTAGAGACAGAATCTAGCTATGTAGCCCAGGCTGGTCTTGAACTTCTGGTCTCAAGTGATCCTCCTGCCTTAGCCACCCAAAGTGCTGGGATTATAGGCATGAGCCACTGTGCCTGGCCTAACTCATCTAATTTTAATGTAGAACTGGAAGAAAAATTTGAAGGAAAAATCTGGAAATCACTTGAAACTAATGTACTATGTGTCTGTATTCACACTTCAAAGCAAGGTCAAGTCCATTTTCTAGAAAACTCCATGACATCATTCTGTCTAGAATACTTCCTTTTTCATACTTTTCTCAAATTACTATTTAAATGTTTGTTAAAAACATTTTTTGAGAAGGACCGATGGTAAATATTCTCAGCTTTGGTGGGCCATACAGTCTCTGTGGCAACTATTCTAGTCTGGCAATGCAGTATGAAAACAGTCACAGACAATGGGTAAATGAATGGGGCATGGTGGTGTTCTAATAAAACTTTATAAAAACAGGCAGCACCCGGGCGCAGTGGCTCACACCTGTAATCCCAGCACTTTGGGAGGACGAGGTGAGCAGATCACTTGAGGCCAGGAGTTTGAAACCAGCCTGGAAAATATGGTGAAACCCTGTCTCTACTAAAAATACAAAAATTAGCCAGGCATGGCGCCTGCCTGTTATCCCAGCCACTTGGGAGGCTGAGGCTGCAGTGAGCCAAGATCACACCATGGCATTCCAGCCTGGGTGACAGCGAGACCCTGTCATAAAATACACATGCGCGTGTGCGCGCGCACACACACACACACACACACACAAATAAAATAATAAAAACAAAAACAAAAATAGGCAGTGAGCTGGGTAGGCCCATGGGCCATAATTTGCAGACCCCTTGTTTAATTAAATCAGTCTTACCATATATTTAGCCCTTATATTAATATACAGTTATGAGCCCATAATAACATTCTGGTCAATGAAGGACTACATATATGACAGTGGTCTTATTATATTGGAGCTAAAAAATGTCTACTATCTAGTAATGTAGCTGTGGTAAGGCTGCAGCACATTAGTCATGTAATACATTGTTTGTATAGGTGCTGATATAAACAAACATACTGTGCTGCCAGTTGTATAAAAGCATGCAATGAAGTACAGTATACACTACAGCAAGTCCTCAATGTCACTGATCAGTTCTTGGAAACTGCAACTTCATGCAAAATGACATACAATAAAACCAGTTTTATCATAGGTTAATTGATATAAATAAGAGTTAAGTTCCTAGAGTACATTTCTGGTGACAAAATACCACCAAACTTCTAAATAAAGACCAAAATACACTTCTAATATTAAACAATGAAATAAATGTGAACTATTCATATATTTAAGAAAGACTCATAAAAATAAGTAAGATTATTATTTACCCAATTATTCCAGTTCAGGGTCAGTGGGAGGCTGGAGCCTATCCCAGCAGCTCAGGGAGCAAGGCAGAAACTACCCTGGACAGGATGCCATTTCATTGCAGGGCACACTCTCACACACACCCACACTCTCTCATACTGGGACAATTTAGACACATTAATCAACCTAATGCACATTTTCGGGGTGAAGGAAGAAACTGGGGTACTCAGAGAAAACCCACATGAGGAGACGTGGGAAGAATGTGCAAACTTTACAATGAAAGAGGCTCCAGCTAGGAACCAATTTTTTTTCTCATCATTTCACAAAATGATGTTTTTTGAGGACCTGCTGTACTTGATAATAATAACTAGTTATGTTATTGGTTTATGTATTTATACTATACTATACTATACTATACTATACTATACTATACTATACTTTTTATCATTAGGGTATACTTCTAACTTAAAAAAAAAGTTGGCTGGGTGCGGTGGCCCACGTCTGTAATCCCAGCACTTAGGGAGGCCAAGGCAAGCAGATCACTGGAGGTCAGGAGTTCGAGACCAGTCTGGCCAACGTGGCGAAATTCCATCTCTACTAAAAATACAAAAATTCACCGGGCGTGGTGGCAGGCACCTGTAGTCCCAGCTACTCTGGAGGCTGAGGCAAGAGAACTGCTTGAACCCGCGAGGCGGAGGCTGCAGTGAGCTGAGATTGTGCCACTGCACTCCAGCCTGGGTGACAACAGCGAGACTCCATCTCAAAAAAACAACAAAAAAAGAAAAGGTTAACTGTAAGACCTGAAGGCAGGTCCTATAGGAGGTATTCCAGAAGAGGGCTTTGTTACCATAGGAGATGACAGCTTCCTGCATGTTACTGCCTGTGAAGATGTTCAGTGGGACAAGATGTGGAGGTGGAAGACAGTGATATTAATGATCTTGACCTTGTGGAGGCCTAGGCTAACATGTGTGTTTGTGTCTTAGTTTTTAACAAAAAAGTTTGAAAAGTAAAAAAAAAAAATTTAAATAGAAAAAAGCTTACAAAGGCCGGGTACGGTCGCTCATGCCTGTAATCCCAGCATTTTGGGAGGCTGAGGTAGGCAGATCACTTGCGGTCAGGAGTTCCAGACTTGCCTGGCCAACATGGTGAAACCCCGTCTCTACTAAAACTACAAAAATTAGCCTGCAGTGGTGAGGGGTACCTGTAATCCCAGCTACTTGGGAGGCTGAGGCAGGAGAATCATTTGAACCCAGGAGGCGGGGGTTGCAGTGATCTGAGATGATGCCACTGCATTCCAGCCTGGGTGACAGAGCAAGACTCCATCTCAAAACAAAAACAAAAAAACAAAAAAACAAAAAAAGCTTACAAAAGAACTTAAAGAAAATATTTTTGTATAGCTATATAATGTGTGTTTTAAGCTATCACTACAAGAGTTAAAAAGTTAAAAATAATGTAAAAGTTTTTAAAGTAAAAGACATACAGTAAGCTAAGGTTAATTTACTATCGAAGAGAAATATGTTTTAATAAATGAAATATAGCCTAAATGTACAGTGTCTGTAAAGTCTACAATAGTGTACAGAAATGTCCTAGGCCTTCACATTCACTCACCACCTGCTCATTGAATCACCCAGAGCAATTTCAAGTCCTGCAAGCTCTATTCAAGATAAGTGCCCTATACAGGTGTACCATTTTTTATCTTTTATTTTTACTGTGCCTTTTAGGTGTTTAGATACATAAATTCTTACCATTGTGTTACAATTGCCTATAGCACTCAGTTCAGTAACATGGTATACAGGTACACAGCCTAGGAGCAGGTTAGGTTTGTGAAAGTATACTGTATGTTTGCACAATGATGAAATTGCCTAGCAATGCATTTCTTAGACTATATCCCGTTAAGTGACACCTGACCATATTCAAATACTAATTGATAAAATCTAAATGTCCGTAACACACAATTTAACTTCTTTTAGCTATTTTACCTTCTACTTGTCTAACAGACTAAGCAACTTGAGCGAAGAGATATAATTATATTTTATATATAGTCCCTCAAATGGTGTAGTATGAAGGAAAACATAATTTTGAAATCAAACCTTCATATACTTCTCTTTTATAGGGATGATGTGGTGACTGAGACAACATACACAAAAATCCTAACACGATATCTAGAACATAGCTGGCAGTTAATAAATGCATGACACCCAACTTCTCAAGTATTTTTACCTATGGAAAATGAGTAAAATTTAAAACCTGGATACTAACAAATACCTTGTTCTGCCTCTAGATGAAACCTTGATGTCTTTTTGGGAGGATTCATCATCTGACTTCATGTCATCTGATGAAGGAGGTTCATGAAGGTTTTCATCCTTTTCTTTGTTTTCAGTCTTGATTTCTGTTGTAACAACAGTTCCAGACTGACTCTGCAAGCCACCTAACAAAGAGGCAAAGGAAAGATAAAAGACGAGACGCATTTATGAATTAGAGCTAAGACAATAAAAAGCTTTCTAGCTGGTGAATATCCTTAGAAGTTACAGGGTTAGGATGGAGGTTTGAAGATGTAGGAAGTATACTATTTAGAGCTGAAAAGAATATGTCCACATCCTTGTGCTTTTTAACAGCATTTATATTTAAAAGAACAAGTGTGACCCCTATGACCAGTCTAATGCTCACTTTCAGGCACTATTTAACAAAAGAACAAGGATGAGAAACAATGGATTTTAGAAACTAACTTCTAAGATGCTGCAGAGGTAAAGGACATAAGCTTAACATCTTCCTGGATACACAGTAAAATAGGCATCATGGTTAAATGTAACTGGGAGAACTTTATTTTGGTGATCTTATTTGCACTTTTAAGTGCTCTATCTTCACACTTATTTGTAAGCTCTATTGGAGCAGTGATCAAGTTTGTTTTTTATCGAAACTGTATGTCTCTTCAATCAAACGATAATCTCTAAAACAACAGCTTCCATCATTCAGAGCTCTCAGTATAGTCAGAAATATCTGTCACTGCCTCTAGGGACCATGAAGACACATTCATGAGGGAAAATGTCTGAGGAAGAGGGACATGACAGAACAGGAAGAGGTAAAAGATAACTGGTAAATACTGAACAATAGTCTATAGGTGGATCTATTCACCAATAAGTATCTGTAATTGTCAACCTAGGTGGGCCAGTTGGAACCCTAAATGTCTGCTCTCCACAGTACTATCTGGAATTCCCTCACCTAAATGACTTTTGATTCACAGATGTCAATCCAGCTGTGAGAAAGGTGAGAGTGTTTCAAATGATATCTCTGTCTGCATTAAATCTGAAAACCAACAATATAGTTACCTCTATAATTTTCTTGTGTTTTATGGTTCAGGTCTGTGCTTGAAGAAGTGACTGTACTAGACAGGACTGAATGATTGCCATTGAGACTGACAGAGTCTTCCCGATGAGTTCCAACCTAAAGTTAAAGAAAATCCACAAAAACCCAAAAATAAAAAAATGATCAAGATAGTTCAGGGGCAATAACTGTCCAAATTATTCTACTTGGTTTAATAGAGAAAACAGTATCACTCATCTGATTTCAGCAACTTTTTCTGGATGTCATTATTCTGGTTTTTGGGGAGAATTTCAAAATATTAATACTTCACAGTAGTACTGCTTTTAAATCAAAAGAACACATACTGTTTTTTAAAAATGAAACTTCTAATTTGTAAATTTTAAATCCCACAGAGGGTGTTTGTGAGAAACAAATGAGCTGATAAAGCATTCTATAAGTCACAATGCACTACACATCATAGGGTCTATTAATAATCCTATATAATCAGTCGGAAAATCTATTTCATATAATACCTAAATACATTAAAGTATGCATGAACTGGCATTGAACAAAATACTTCTACATTCCAAGCAATAGTAGTATTTATCTAAGTGTGCCCCTCTATCATATATAGTATCTTATTTTTTCTCTGTCTCCCTTCAAAATTTTTGAAAGAGCAACAAAAGCAATACAAAATTAAAAGAATTTAGGCCGGGCGCGGTGGCTCACACCTGTAATCCCAGCACTTTGGGAGGCAGAGGCAGGCGGATCACAAGGTTAGGAAATCAAGACCATCCTAGCTAACATGGTGAAACCTTATCTCTACTAAAAATACAAAAAATTAGCTGCGCATGGTAGCAGGTGCCTGTAGTCCCAGCTACTTGGGAGGCTGAGGCAGGAGGATGGTGTGAACCCGGGAGGCGGAGCTTGCAGTGAGCAAGATCGCGCCACTGAACTCCAGCCCGGGCAACAGAGCAAGACTCTGTCTCAAAAACAAAACAAAACGAACAAACAAAAAAACAAACAACAACAACAACAACAAAAGAACTAAACAAAAGTTGTGCATTGCTAGGCAGCAAAATTGGCATGTATTTTTATTTTCAGCTTTAATCAAACTTATATGAGTCACAGTTAACCTGAAATAGAAAAGCTAAAGCATGCAAACACCATCAAACAGTCAGCTATTGCAATATTAATATACATAGAAAAACTTGTTACAGATGAAGTTTTTATTAGAATAGTAGCAGACGTGTCAACTAGAAGATTAAGTTTTTAATTAAATAGGTTTATTGCCTGGAGTTATACATGAGAACCACTGTTTTTCAATAAATCCTTCAATCCTAGTAAACTGCCAAGCTTTGAATCCCTCTTGAGTAATTAATATAGCTTTTATCTTCCATGACTTTGTATGATTTTACCCTAAGAGGAACAAATACCCCTATGCGAGTTTATCCTTTGGTTTTTCTGTGAGCTAAACAAAAGGAACCAAAGCAAAATTTTAGGTAATACAGGTCATTTGGTAGTAGATCTAATTAGAATAGATTCGTTCTTCCACCACACTTTCTAAGAAATGTTTGTGTTTTACACTTATTCTCATCTTTATTTTTAAGAAGCCCATTTAGTGGATTTTAAAATTTAATTCAATAGTTACTTTTAAAACGATTTTAGGATTGGTCATTGCTGAGCACTATTTGTGTCACTACTCCCTTAGGTAATAATCATGCATCCACTACACCCTTTTCCTAAACCACACAATTTCACCATGTACTGGAATCACAAAATCTTAAAGCTGGGAAGGGACCACAGAAACTATGGCAGACTTCCATCCCACTTCCCACTTTCAGAAAGTTTCAGTATTTAGTTGTTCCCCTAAAAAACTTGAGAAGAATCTGAAGTACTCAACCTAACAATCAGTAAAGAAATGGACTGTGAAAATTGTATTTAAGAGAGCAAATTATTTTTAAAATGTTTCAAGAAATTCTGTTTCAAGGGTATCATGGTCTTGTTTATTCTTAACGAACGAGGGTGCTTTCTTACTATGAAGTACTCAGGGATCTAAGAGGAAAGGAAGTTCAAAATCCCATTTTATAAAAATAGATATGGGCAAACACAATATATGGCTGCAAATTCTTTGGAACCTTGGAAGATAAGGCCTACTCTAAAGATTAAATACATCTAGGAGAATTTTGATGGGCTGGGGAAATAATTGTAAGTTAAAGTAAAAGCTGAGGTGTATTTGTATTTATAATAATGTGGACTTGAAACTTCGATGATCCCTGGCAATATGTGCTAATTCTGTTTTTACATAACATTTCGAACTATCACACCAAGTAATTTAAAAGGAAATAGCCTTCTAAAATTTAAATTTTAAACATATGTATACTTAGTGTATGTTACACATGTGAAACATTTTATAGCTATGTAAGGCAATACTACTGACAGTAACAAATTGAATTTTCACTTATCTAAGTGATGATGCATCTGCTGAATTCTGATTTCCTTTTACTTCATCAGTATAAATAATTCTTTGATTTTTTAAAAACTCAACTGTTAAAAAAATGTCTGATCATTATCTAAATAACAAATCTTAGAAATTTTACTTTTCCCTTAAGGAAAATCAGAAAGGGTGCTAGATTTGTTTTGCAACAGAAACACCAGCAAATATTTTTACACTATAGAATAATACAAACTAAGTATTTTCTCACATGAACTTAAACA